>NW_023601543.1:77260574-77458155 GCF_014898055.3 Talpa occidentalis | reverse complement strand
TTAAGGAAATAACTGTGTTTCAAACGGGGAGTATTTCTCATACTTCGTTGACTCTGCCTAAAACTATAAACTAGAAGCTGAGTTAGCAAGTACTCACCTGCGGCCTCTACTGGAATTTAATGAAATTAAAGCCTTGGATCCTTTTAATGCTATTTGGGGAAAATTTGTGCCTCCATAGTTTTGGAGCAGAAGGAAAACCTAAGTGGCCACTTAATCCAAATTCCTCATTATCTAGAAGCGATTCTGACACACAGAATAATTCTTCGTTTTTTCCACCTATTCGCTTTGTATTTATAGAGTCCCCAATGATTCTCACCTCCTGGAATTCATGTCCTTCACTGTGGCCGCCTCTGCAGGTGCTGCTTGTTGGGACCATTGGCTCTGTCTGTGATCGCCTTGCTTCCTCGGGCTGGGGCAGGGTAGAGGGGGGAATTCTTAAAATGAATATTGAGCTGTACTCTCCAATAAGGCTTGACTTCACAACATTTGCTAGGAGGTTTTAAAAGTTCTGGTAAGGGAGTTGAAGTTAAGTCACAAACAACTTAGGATAGTTGGCAAAACTGCAGGATGCTGCACTTAGCAGGCTTACAGGATACCCGCTGTGACTATTTGAAGACATTCTTATCCTGGTCTAGTCTAGGATGCTGGAGGCCCTCATACAGTGCCCCCATCTCTGAGGCCTGACCAAGCAGGCATTAAGGGAGGCATTCTGGGTAGTGCCACTAGAGCATAGTGGTGCCCTCCACTGGGACGTCCTGCTGCCCCTTGGTGTTCCTGTCCTGGTGGTGAGTCCCAGGACAGTGCATGCAGGGACAAGTCCCATCAGCAGGTCACTTCTTTCATTTATTCTTTTACTCTTTCATTCATTTGTTCCATTTACTTTCATTTTAATATTCATGGACAGTCTATGAAACGACCTGCAGAATATGAGCAGACTATGAGATACTGAGCTTCGTTGTGCTTCATAGTGGGAGGAAACATGTTTTCTTTGCCGGATGTTGAATGACAGCACTCACAGAGTGGTCCCTGGTCAACAGCATCAGCACCCCATTATCTGCTCCCACCCTGACCTCCTGAAGCAGAAACGTTGGTGGGGGTGGACCCAGTACATTTATATTTTAATGAGATTTTAACTGTCAAACCCCTTTCAGACACTGAAATTTGAGGACCACTGAGCTATAAAAATGTAGTAAATTTTCTGATCACAGAAGTCAAACTTGGTTGGGTAAAGGTGGGGGACTAACTCATCTCCTGCTTTGCCTGGAACTGTCTCCCTGTTGGCACTGGAAAGTCTGCACTCCAGGAGCCCCTTTGATCGTGGAAAATAGGGATGCTGGGTCTCTCTGGTAAAGGAGAGTTGGTGGTTCTCTGTTGCAGCCTGAAGGTAATTATGGCAGAAAAAGAATAGAAGGACCAGAAATAAGATTTCAAGATGGAGGGAGATTTTGGAAGCTGCTTTCTGCTTGTCAGTTCTAGGCTGATAGATTCGGTGGCAGCAGGTTACCTGCAGGAAGCCGGCAGATGGCTAAGGCATCTTGCTGAATCCCTTGACATGAGTCACAGCTGTTAGAACTTGATACTTTCTGGAAAGGGGAAGGTTGGCATTCATCAAACTACTGCAAGATGCCAAATAGAAAAAAAAAAGCCACTATTAATCTTAGCAGTGATGACAATGAAATCCCTTTACAGCAAAAAACATAACCAAAAGTGCTTTGTAATTGCAGCAATTTCCATGTCCCAACTGATGGCACCCTAGATTCTAGAAGAATGGTCTCTGGCTTATCTGATTGCAAAAAGGAATTGTGAATAAGATATAACACTCATTCTTCTCAGAGTGAGCATTCACCCTGGATTTTCCCAGGTAGTTACAATTAAAACTCTTTTTGTCCTTCCGTACAATCATAATTTATCATCCTTATAAACTTTCAGTTTTGAAAGTAGAGTCTGTAAATTATAGTAAAAACATCTAATGGTATGTTGTGAGCACGGTGTTAAGTGGTAAAAAGAGAATGAAATAGGAGAGCTGATTTATCTCAGTTAAATCTAAACCATTCCTTAGCAGTGATGACAATGAAAGTTTAGGAAAACTAAGCAAAAGTTCTGAACTTGTTTGCATAGTCGAGTCACCTGGAAACTTTAAAAACTTTTACCTGTTCAGGACTCTAGCCCAGTGATTGCAGTTTAATAGATCTGGGGCAGGAGCCTGGACTTCGATGTCTTTTTATTTTTATTTATTTATCTTAAAATTTTTATCTATTTATTTAATTTTCTTACATCATCATAGTCCCCATAATTCTACCACCACCCACGAACATCACCATAGTCTCCTTTGTTCTTCCCTCTGCTGATTTGACCACCTTTCTTCCCCTCGCCGGCTGTATGTCTAAGATCTAGTTTGCCTGCTAGTTTTGTCTTTTTTTTTTTTTCCTGACCCCTTGTTCAGTTTCCCTACATTTCTCCTATAAGTGAAACCATTTGGTAATTTTCTTTTTCCTTCTGACTTATTTTACTGAGCATGATCCCTCCCAGCTCCATCCATGTTGCTGCGAATGGCATGAGTTTATCTTTTTTGATTGCTGAATAGTATTCAGCATTGTGTATATAGACCACATCTTCTTGATCCAGTCATCTGTTTGGGGTCATTAAAGGTTGTGTCCATATGTTAGCTATTGTAAATAGTGCTGCAATAAACATAGGGGTGTAGGTATCTTTTTGAATCAATGTTTTTGTGTCCTTTGGGTAAATTCCTAGGAGTGGAGTTGCTGGGTCATAAGGTAGCTCCATTTTTAGTCGACACCCAGCTGATTTTATAAGCCATATCTCTTGCCCACTGTTGTAGACGTGTGTATAGTTAAGCCCTATCCCCAAACACCTCTCTACACCTAATCCCACGTGTCCATGGGAGTTCTGTCATATAAGCATACACATAAGATTTTGGAAATAGCTTCATGGCAGGTAGAATAAGTCCACATTAATACATCAATAAATCAATGCAAAAGGCCAACATCCTATTATTTGACAAAGCTAATACTGCACCAGAATCTATTTTCTTAGCAAGAATACCACAAATACCTGGACTGAAAGAAAACAGACACAGATGCACACTTAATGGGGAATACAAGTGTATCTCTGGAGAAAACAGCTACGGCAGATACGGAAACAGATTAATTAAATAAACAGTTGAGTGTATGCCTAGGTTTTAAGTCAATTGGATTCTCTTTTAGATTCCTCCTCTGTCACCTTTTTTTGGACTGAATTTACTTTGTCACTTGGCCCTGGCTGTGCCACTTCTGCCCTAGGGGCAGCTGGAGAAGCCCTCGGTGAACAAATTCAATCCTGCCAATTCCTTCAAAGGAGTCGAAGACACTGAATTTAAGAATATACTGGTCCCCAGCCGAGGCCCACTTCAGCTTGTGCCGTATTAGTACATTTTAAAAAGTCTGCTGTAAAGGGAAAAAGCTGTTACTCTGGGTTTTGAAGACTGGCACTGAAAACCTTTACTTGTTAAATCTGACCAAACATGGAAACAGCAGGAAAAGATGTGTGCGTCTGACGACCATTGTCTTAGTCACCATTTATTATAAAATAAAACCCGAACTTCCAAATCACATAAACCTTTAGAAAGTGTACTTTCAAAATATTTGCTACATCATCATTTTTCTGGACTATACACTCATGGATGTGAAATTTAAAGTTAATGTGGCAGTAGCATGAAAATTTACAAAGAATGTACGAGAAAAAGATTATATTAGTTAAATATTGTTAGGGCCAAGAGACTCAACTAAATCAGGATTTTGTCTGATATTCTTTTATCAGTATGTGCCACAGCCGTAACATGGGAGAGGATATCCTACATTAAAAAAATTATTTTCTTTTGTCCCTTGGTGATAGGAAAGGCTAAGAGGAAGGTGGACGTGATGGAACTTTTATGGGACCAGGCAGAGTTTTTCAGCTCATTAGCATCTGTGTTCTGATCGAAAGTTTATTGGGCAAAAATGTGGCAATCTCAAAATTACACTAATTTTCCCATGCATGCAAGAGAATGGAGCTAACAAAGTCCTTGATCCAGAAGGAAAATGAAAAAATGGAACAATAGAACTTGAACAATGAACCATATCCCAGTTCAAGTAGTGTATATGGAAACTTCAAGAAGGATCACATTGGTACCACTAAGAGTCTCATGTAATGTTTTAGACTTTGTGCTCATAATTATAGCTTATGTCAACCTCAGTCACACCTCTGGGTTTCCCAAGGTACAGATTCCATTTACTCAACAAATATTCATGGTGCTTCCCAGATGCTAGCTCTTCAAACTCTGAAGGTATTGTGGGAAAGGATCGTAAAAACATAATCTAGAAATTGCTTTTGCTATGGAGTTTGCAGTCTAAATGGGGAAGGCAGACAGTAAGTTTTACAGAGTAAATGTAGGGTATCTCAGACGATGGCTTTATGGTGAGATACAAGTACTAGGCCTCAGTGAGAAGGTGACATTTGAGTAGGCTATGCAGTTAGTAGTTGGAAGAAAGTTCCAGGTTTGGGGGAAGGGGCGAGGGGGGAGAAAGGGTGAGGATAAAGGGGTATTACTGATTTTTTTTCCAGTGTGAATTGGCTAGCTCTGAGTGTATCTTTGTTTTCCTAGTCTGAGCTGTGGGATCATGGGCTAATTTTGTTTTCTTCTCTATATTTATTTATACTAAAAGCCTAGCTAGGAAGATTTTTACAATAAGAAAGTGGATACTGAAACACAAACATATTGAGGTATTTAACTTTTCCTGGGAAGCTTTAGCTACAATTAGGATATAACTTTATGACTATGGAGGTCTGAGAGTTGAACCTGACCAGGGTATTTGCCCACTGAAAGCGATCACTTCCATGGCCATCGTGTCCTAAACACCCTTGTCTTTTGACATCGCTCAGCGTTTTGCTAAGACTCCAGGTAGGTCACTGACATAAGAATCAGGAGGAGGTCTGGTAAAACTGAAAGGTTGACTCAAGTAGAAAAGCTCAAGCAGGCCCTAGTGACTTTCCCAGGTGCAGGTTTGAAAAAGAGATAACAAATAATGAGGTGATTACAATGTAGAAATACCATTATCTTCTTTTGCTAGGATTTTAGTCTTTGGATTTATATCAGCATAATCTGTATTTTAGAGTGAAAGAGGAGTGGAGAATGCTAGTGTCCACGAATGCAGAGCAAACTACTATGGAAGCTTAGTTATCTATGAACTATTTTTGGATAACCTTTGGAAGAATTTCCTATAGCAAACACACATTTATTTCTAAAGGAGCTCATTTTAATTACACAAGTTGATTACCTTCGATTAATCAAAATTTCACACATTGTATTTATGTCCAAAACCTCTTTAGGCTACCCACCACCCCAAATCCTAGTTCTCTCCAAGAGGTAACCACTATGATCACTTTGATATGCATTTTACAGACCTTTTCTCTGTATTTACATACAAATATGCACACGGAGAGGGTCGTTACTGAAAAAATATAAATATTATGTATATATATATATAAAGATTTGTGCCTTGCTTCATTGCAACAACATGTCTTGGAGATTTTGCCATGCGAAGAAATAGAATTGTAAATAAAAACAAACAAACAAACAAACAAACAAACCAAAAAAACCCCACCCCAACATATGAAAGCAAAGCTGGGAGCCTAATTAAACAAGGATAGCTCAGCTCTCCCATTTAAGCTTTTACACGGGTTAAATGGGGGAAATATATAGATGCCACTGTAAATATGTTGCCTGCCCTTGAAACGATCTGAGGTTTGCTCGTGGAAGTGGGCTTTGGAGGGTGTGCAGCTTGTGAGTTATTGTGCGGTGGTGGAAGGAGGGTTATCTGAAGTTGGAAGCAATGTGTTAACACCAGATGTGGGCGGGTGTGTCTTCTGAAGCGCTGTGGACGGGGGTGGCCAGTCCCTGTTGAGGTGTTGAGGTGTGTGCATTTTGTGTGTTCCAATGGGACTGAATTGATTTGGGTGCTTCCCCCCCCCCACCCCCCTGCTTTCACCTATCATTTTGCATGGATGAAATTGTGCATAAGCAAATGTGAAATTGGAGTTATGCCCTAGTTCCCCCCCAAGATATCAATTGCGTTGGAACAAATTTGCCTTTTCTGTTCTGGTGTTACAGCAGCACTGACTGTTTGTATAGACACGGACATGTGTTTACACATGCATTACATGTTAAAGGACCCCATATGTTGGACTGAATGCTGTTTCTGTTTTTTCTTTGATTTTCACTTACTATTTTTCTTTCACTTAATACTGCCTCTTAGGGCTTTTTCCATATCAGCCTCTAGTCATTTTTTAAAATGGCATTTAAAGCATTGAGAGATGACTAAATGGCTCTCCAAAGTGCTTGCAACACTTTACACTCCCACTGACATGTTCCCTGCACCCTGGCCAGTATTAGCTTTATCAAATTTATTAACTTTTGCCATCCCAATGGTTATATTTCTCTCTCGATCCTTCTCTCCTATCTCATCTTTGTATCTCCACGCACATTTATTTACACTGTGAAAAATACCTTCCATAGACATACTGATAGAGAAAGGAACTTTAACAGTGTGAAATAGGGAGGGAGGCAATGCTGAAATGGGGAGAAAGAACTAAAAGGGATAGGCAAGAAAATGTAAAGAAGCCTATTAAAAGGAGTGAGAAAAGGAAAAAGAATCCCCTTTCCATTTATTTTTTACTTCTACCTCAGCTAAATCCAGCTTATTCACTTTATGGTCTCCAGTTGGCCCCACTGGGATTCGATCTATCACCAGCTCTGGTTGACATCTCCAAAAATGCAGCTTAAATAGTTTATCCATTCGCTTCGCAACAGCCCTGAGGGCATCAGATTGCACTGTTGCTCAGTGCTGGGTAGCATGGGCCCACAAACGGAGCAGATACAGCTGGTCAGGGGGGTATGATGGTGGGGGCCTGTGAGTCGGGGGCCTCAAATAGCAAAAGCAGCAGAAGGCAGGGGTGCTGGGGTTCAGGCAGGTGTCAGCTGTTTTCCTGCAAAGAGGTTGGTGCTGGACATAAATGCTTCCAGCTGGGCATATTACCAAGCAGGGAAGTCATAATGATTTAATAATTAAATCACATTGGTTTATGATCATTCTTCTTATTAGGAAATATTATTGCTTTTTGATGATATATTGTATGAGATGCAACTTTCATATAAACACTGTGGTTTGCATATACATGTAATATATATTTGCATATATAGATCTCCAAGTCAGAATGACTTACTAAAAGTAGTCATCGAAAAAGAGGATGGAATATTTTTTTTTTTTTTTTTTTTTTTTTTATAGAGGCATGCTTTATTTATTTGTTTGCTGGTTTGTTTGTTTGTTTTGTTTATACATGCACTGGGTACAGTCAGAAGCGCGGGAGGGTGAGAGAATTCACCAGAGCCAGAGCGGGGAGCAGACCAGGCAGAAGGACCGAAATACACTGCTGAGGGGAGCAGCGGGCGGCAGGAGAGGTCTGCGCGCCATGTGGGACCCTCCTCCGGTGGCCGGGGAGCAGCCGGGGATCGAACCGGCGCCGCAGAGGCCGCGGGCAGCTTCGCAACCCAGCGCTCAACCGCTGCGCCACCGGGGAGGCCCGAGGATGAAATATTGATGTAAAGATGCCAAAGATATTTAAGGAAATGTAGAAAATATGAAGATTAATGTGACATTGCTCCTTCAAAGTCAGATGCATTTTTCTGTATGTGAAAGCAGCAGGAAGAGGGATGGTACTGGCTGGCTCCATCTCTGTTTTGCAGTTGGCCTTTTGCACCTTCAACTCCTAAGCTATGATATTGCATATATATATATATATTTATATGCTATATAAAGCACATATATATTTAAAGCATATATATGTTAGTTACAGAAAGTTAACATTTCATTTTTAAATTAAGAACCTGCTTTCCTATCCTCTCTTCTCTTGGTAGTGTCTATCACACATGGGAGGTAGACAGAATTTTATGAGAGGGAAGAGAAATCACGTGAACTCAGCGGCTCTGCAGCAGTCGAGGCCTCTGCCCACCCCCCTCTCTCCCCAGCACCCTTCTCCCTACTACTCTTTGCATTCCCATCTGGGATGACTTGTAGGGGAAGCTCCTAGGATCAGCTCCCGGTGCAAGATGTAGTGGTGAGTTGCAAGGGCAAAGCCAGGCCTTTCTCCCACTTTTCTAGGTGTAACTGGCGCCCAGGGCCAGTTACATAACTTGTAGGACCCAGTGCAAAATGAAATGTGGGGGCACCCTGGTTCAGAAAGCAGGGACAAAACGCTGTTGAAGGCGCTAACATAGTTTTGTCCTGTGTTGTTTTTTTTTTTTTTTTTTTGGTGTGTGTGTGTGTGTGTGTGTGTGGTCTCCCTTTCTCTAGTCTTATTGTATTTTTTATTTGCCATTTAATGCTGTTGCAATTTGTAAGAACTATTACAGTTTGAAATCATTAGTATAATTTTGTCATTTATCCTTAGATCATGCAAATAGAAGACCTTTTAACTTGTATACGGAATCACCGAAATCCTGAAGTTTGTATTTTGTAGCATGTACGTGGATTTGTATTTGGTTCTCACCAGAAGAGTAGCAATGCTGCACAAAATGAACTCGGCTGTTTTATTTTCAATCCTTAATACGCACACATTCCCCCAACGACTCTCTGGCTTACTGATGGGTGCGGGAAAGGAAAGGAAATCATGCATTGCCCTCGCTTCCCCTTTGCCTCTGCCAATCGTTTCAGTGCATGTGGCTTGTGAATGCAGGAAAGGAACAGGAGAAGGATGACTATGACAGGGTCGTTTGTGTTCTTAGATGCCTTCTTTGGCGATCAAAGCAAACTATGGTTCTAAAGGGAAGAGCAGCCTCTTGGGGGCCGTCAGGGCCCCTGTCTACTCTGTCCTGGATGGTAATATGCTCACTTTGTACTTGCTTTGAGTCTCACTGAGCTCCCTCACATTTGGGTCTCCTGGAGTCCCGTGCTCCTGGGGAGCGGCGTGGAGGCTGTCTGCAAATGGGGCATCTAGGAACCTGGGGTGTGTGTCACAGATATGGGGCTCCCTGGCTCATGCACATGCTCCCTTGTGCTCTCCTCCTGCAAACTCTAGTTCAAGATAAAATTACTTTTAGGGTTTCAAGACAGTGACAACCAGCACTGAACCAAGTACAGGGTCCTCCTCCCTGGGGGCGGGGTGGAGTGGGGTGGGGGGCTGAGCCTGCACAGATTGTGAAGCAGGCTCTTTGTGTATCTGGGGATGCTCTGGACTGCCCGAAACTGCTTCCCCGTGTGGGGTATGAAGTCACCTTGTCACCACAGGCTCAAACTGCCCATAGTGTATCCATGCAGAATGGCTTCTTTGAAACTGGGGGAATGTGCTTATTTTAAACCCAGTTGAATTAATATAGTCTCAGAGACAGTTGGATCTATTTGAGGGCTCACAACTCCATAGAAGTACCTTGAAGATGGGCCTTTGGACCCTCATGGCTAAAGCTGGAACCAGGTACTCATCATTTAATCAATCTCTCTGTATCGCTTACAGTTTTGATTCGTTGTTTGTCTTCCTTCCAGGATTTCCAGCAGGAGAGCTCCAGAAGCCTTTCTTTTGGGGAACAGAGTATCCTCGGTAAGTAAATTAGTAAAGAAGCCAGCTAGTGACATGCTGCTTTGGCAGAGCAGAACATAAAGTAAAAAACAAAAAACAAAGCCGATGGTTGTTTAGCGAAAAAAGGGCATGGTACCGGGAGTGTGTCGGCCCCCTCTCAGCATGGTAGGTGTTTGTGTTCTCCTTGTTCTGAGGCGTAGGACTGGACAGGAAAGTCAGCTTATGCGCAGGTAACATTTAATGGATTTCTTCTCTATGCATAAACTCGTACTACAAGCATTTGGACTTTGAAGGATTGTTGGCATTGGACTTGATGGTGATGCATTTAAAACTAGTCCAGATGGAAGAAACAACGAGAAAATGAAGGAAAAATGCTTATAGAAGAGCAAAAGGTCTAGTTTGGCTGGGCCAGGTGGTATATGAAGTGAAGTAGCGGAAAAGCAGGTGAGGGTGTAATGTTGGAGGACTCTGAATGCCAGGTAAGGAGCCCTGGACATTAATAGGCAATATAAAATGTTGAAGATTTTGAACAAGTCAGAAAATAAATTGTGCCTCTAGGAATACAACTTGGATAGAACAGGTGAAAACTGACACTTTTCAGTTAGTTTAAAGGCCATCAGTTTAAAGGGGCGATCAGTTTCAAGGCCATTATTAATACCAGCAGATCATAGACTTCCATAATTCAGAATTTCCATATATAGTGGGAATCCTGATAACATCCATCGTCAATACTATCACCACTTTTATACCTTCTGGTTCTAGTGCTTGAATACAGAAAATTTATTCTTGATTTTAGAACTTTTGTGTTTGTGTTGTGATGACAATTTAAATACGATTATATAATTATAAAGGATATGGGAATCACATGCAAATATACATAAGAGACCTACAGAGGCAATATTTTGATTTGGGCTTCTTCAGAAGCAGGCCCCATGATGAGGGTTAAGTGCAAGTAGTTTTTTGTTTGTTTGTGGAGCAGTAAGACCAGGACGCAGCAGCAGGGCAATAGGAAAGTGAGGCAGGGAGGGCAGGAAGTCAATAAATTACGTCTTGTGAGTTTTCTGTGGCCACCACAATGAACTGCCATGAACTCAGTAACTTAAAACAACACAAATTTATTAGTTTATACTTTTGTAAATCCAAAGTCCAACCCAGGTCATAGTGCACTAAAATCAAGGTGTGGGTTGGGCTGCATTCCTTTCTGGCAACTCTAGGGGAGAATCCATTCCCTTGTTTTTTCTAGCTTATGGAGGTGGCCTATACACCTTGGCTCATGGTCCTCTTCCTCCATATTCAAAGCTAGCAATGTCATTGTGTTACAGGGCAGGGAGAGGGGCACCCCAGACCCCACAAACCTGCCTGCTCTAAATAGGTTCTGCCATCCGCCGTATCAACATAAAGCATGTGAGACTTTAATGAAAAGGAACTTTAATACAATTGGTAAACAATACAGGAAAGGCAAAGAGTCTAGTTTCTAAATGAAGCACCCAAAGTTACCCGTCCCCTTGTGGGTAAAAGTCCACCCAAGCAGGATTGGCCCAGAGCAAGGCCCCAAAACCTGCCACAGTTCTAAAGCACCTTTCAGTGGAGACCCACAGAAAAGGATCAGAAATAACCAGACATGTCTGGGAAGAAAAGGGCAAAATCAAAATCAAGACAAAAACCGCCCTTGTCACCTCCCCACAGGTCTCTCACCCACATCTGTTTCAACCAGTCCACGACCAAAAGGCAAGTGCAGTTTCTTCTCGGCTCCATGTGCCTCCTCCAGGTCTCCTTCTGGCTCTCCATCCTGCTTCCCTCCTTCCTCAGTTTCCTCTGCAGCTTCTTCTCTCCCTGCTCAGCCCCACCCTCCTTTTGGGTGGAGCAGGAAACCTGGAACCTCCCCTTTTCCTGGGGACCACCCTGTTACAATTTTACTCTGACCTGTTATCCATAATCATATCTCCTTCTGATCCTCTCCTTCTGTCTCTCTATTCCAATTTTAAAGCCCCTTGTGGTTACTTTGGGTCCTCCCAAATGATCCAGGATAATCTCTCTATTTTAAACTCAGCAGATTAACCACCTGCATTCCCCTTAGCCCTGTAATATCAATATCTTCACAGTTCTGGGGAATTAGCATGTAGATATCTTTGGTAGTGGTGGGGGGCATTATTCTCCCTACCACATGTGTGTTACAAAGCTGCTTTCATGGGCATCTGGGGCTCAGTCCTGCTAGGGAATTGTATAACATACTTCCGTGCAATCTTATCTCAGGGGCAGGTGAGCTGGGGTATTGATCCTCTAATTCACCTTTCATCATTGATTAAAGACTGCCATCAGGGATAGTACCTCCCTGGCATTGCCCAGGTTAGGCCATCAAGTCTTTGGTGGCCAGAGAAAGTCCTCAGATAACTGATTTCAGGTACTGGTAGTGGGAAGCTGTCAAACTGGTGTGCTCAAAAATGGACAGTGTGGAGGGGCCATGAGCAGGCCTTAATACGGCCTACAGCAGGCAAGCACCATCACTGGAATAAATGGAAATTCTTGGTTTTTTTGACTGGCTCTACTAATATCATCGTAGACCACAGATATTTAGAATCAATTTTCCCTATTGTTAATCTTAGAAATTTACATGTATTTTCATCAAATTAAAAGTTTAGACTAAATGTTCCCTATATTCCCATCCAACTAAGAGTGTCTGAGAATTCTTTGATTCTGCTTATCATTAGCAATTTAACTGAGCTGCCATTATTGTGATTATGTAATTTTCATCTGGAGGCTGGGAAATAGTTTCGTTAGGTTTTGAAGTTAGGGAATCAATGAATTTGAATCAATACGTTACTGGGTCCATGAGCGTGATTTTTCTGATATAAATGTTAAAATCATAGAAACTGGAAATGTTAGTGTCTATTAGTCCAACCTCAAGCTGAGCCATATTTGCCACTTGAGTAAGAGAGATTTTTTTTTTTCCTAAAGAGTTCTATGTTCTCACTGAAGCCATCCATACTCTATTAAGAGATCTAAATAATTATCAAGCCTCTTTTGGGCATTCAGCATTGAAAATAGAGGATGCTAGAGACATGGCGCTCACAGTCCCAGTGAGATGGCTTCTCCTCTCCAGCGATCGGGTATCCTTTCTGCTCATATAGTTCAGTTCAGCACTCCCTACCCCCACCCCCCCACTCTGCATATTGGGTCCAATTATGGGGACAGCAACAAGCTGGGTTGTTTCTTGAGGAGAGAATCAGGGTTGTTAATGGCTTACAACATTTCCCAAAGTGTGTGCTCCACGAAA
This sequence comes from Talpa occidentalis, assembly GCF_014898055.3. Taxonomy (NCBI): domain Eukaryota; kingdom Metazoa; phylum Chordata; class Mammalia; order Eulipotyphla; family Talpidae; genus Talpa; species Talpa occidentalis. The sequence goes on along the minus strand of NW_023601543.1, from coordinate 77,445,278 downwards.
TAGTATCAATAGTAGAGGGAGGTCATTCTTCCCTTTCCTTGCTTTGGAGAATGACAATACTCAGCAGCATAAACATTCCCAAGAAGTTCTAGAAGAAGGAAACCTATTTAAGTGTGTTGTTTAACTCAGAGGTTCCTAAACTCCCCCCCTTTCCTATGTTTTGGGAAATGCTGGTTTAGAATTCATGACTTAAGAAGAAGAGTTGAAAGACCTTGAGAAGTGAGCACTTGAAGGGAGCCCCTATTTTCACATTTTTTTGAAGAAAATGGTGGCAGAATGATTTATTTTATTGGCTGGGGGTGGGGGAGGGCAGAGGATATTCAGCTAGAGACTCCACTAGGCCACTAGACAGAAGACATAGGAAAGAGATTCCAGGTCAACATTAGGGAGAGCTGTTTTATTTGGAGCCATCCAGAGAAGGACTGGGCTACCTCAGAAGGGGGTATGCTTCTGGTTGTTGGAAATGCCCATGAAGAAGTCTTATACATGGAGAAGTTTATAATCCTTTGAATGGGTTTTTGCAGGGAGGGCCCAGGCCTCTGCTAAGGAGTTGAATTAGATGACCGCAAAGCTACATCCAACTTTGAGATTTTTATGAATTTTTGATTCAGACATAGGGTAGACTTGCTGACAGGGTTAAGGTTGTGTCATTGTTGACAGAAAATTCAATGCATATATTAAACCCATTGAATAGTAAGAACAAAAGAGAAACTGAGTAGGTGGAAAAATTGCCTTCCCTATTTTATTTTTGGAAGGCTAGATTTTCTCTGCAGGCGTCCTCTTGTTTCTGGTTATTTTAAAAGGCATCTGAGTTTATTATTTGATGACATGCTAATTTAAGTAACGTCCATTGATAAAATGGAAGGTGTGAATTTAGTATTATGAAACATCATGTTAAGGCTTAGTCATATAAAATGACTTTTTGTCTCTTGTCCAAAGGATTGCGATTATGTAACTGTGAATTGGAACTTAGAATGAGTCAATCATTTTCTGAATTCTCTATTACCCTTTGCAAATAGGAAGCTCGTTGGAGCAGTCCCTCTTAAGGGACATTTATTGCAGAGTAGTTCCTATAAGCTTCCACTCTGCGTCCCTTAAATTCATCCAGTCAACAGCATCGACCGAGGGCTGTAGGGAACTCTGTACTGTTCTCAAGGCTGAGAGGCCTGGGGAAAGGAACTGTTACAGGCTGCGCAGGACTAGTGACTGCTGCAAAAATTAGCATTATGTAAAATTACAAGTTTGTCCCATACTGCTATGATAGCTCTATGATTGAAATGCATAATTTTACTCTTACTTCTTTAATGAAGGTTTGCAATGATGGAAAAACAGTAGGAAGCATTTTTTCAAATGCAAATTACCTTGCAGGAAAGAAATAACAAAGGAAAGAATTGCTACCAAGGGGAAAAATTAAATCTTACAGCACTTCCTTGGGTATAGTAGAGACAAACAATTAGCATGTTAAGGATCATTATGTCCTGTAATAACATGTTGCTTCAAAAATTCTCCTTCCTTCTACTTATGGGTCCTATCTATTTGCTGGGTGACTTTGATGTTGCATGTCAGGAACCAAATGTGAAATATTTTTAGCATCATTGCCAATCTCAGGAAGAATCCTCATAACAAGGACCTTAATCGTCTATAACCCTCATCCACACATTAACTGACTAGTTAATCCACACATTAACTTAACAGGAGTTAAGTGTAGATTGTGCACTTGCATGAAATGGTAAAATTAATCGATTAGTTAAGCCATTGTTGCTTTCTTACTGTGGACTGAGTCCAGAGGATCTAGCAGTAACCACGTAGAGAAGGGTTTGGCTTTCATGAACTTGTAGTTAAGAGAGAAAATGGAAACCCTCTTAGTGATTTCCCCATGTATCACGAATATGCTCCCTCAGTTCTCCATTGTTATGTAACAAGGCACTGTCAATCTCTGTTGGCTCATGGTCTTGCAATTTGGGCGGGACTAAACTGATACAATCTGTCTCTGTTCTAAGCGGTGTTGACTGGGGCAGCTCAACTGAGACCAGAGGATCTAAGAAGACTACCCTCAGCGTCTGGTGCCCCAGTTGGGTTGGCTTGAATGGCTAGCGCTTCACTGGGCTTCTCTCTTCCTTTACAGTTCTCTCTCCAGTTGGTTAGTCCAACTTCTTGACATTGCAGCTCATTTCCTTTAAAAGGGGCAAGAAACGAAAGCTCCAGGCTTCATGAGGCCCAGACTCACAGTCACTCATCATCCCTTCAAGTACTTTCCTGTGGCCCTAGCAAGTCCCAAGGCCCTTCCAGGCTTGGGGAAGAAGAAAATAGATTGCTTCTTGCCTTCAGGGGTGGGTGAAATTATCCGTGGTCACCCTTGTAGATAATCTACCACATTCCTCCTCAGAGGTGCAGAGAACTAATACAACACCTTTTCCAAATCTGGCTAAGGCTTCACAATCTCTGCCGCTGACTTGTGAACTTGCCTGTCACAGAAGCAGAGAGACACGACTTCCTTCGAAAGCAGAGTGATCCCTTTTAATCTCTGTTCTACTCCTTTTTTTTTTTTCTGACTACATTTGGAAAACAATTGAACTTCTAAGTTTATGGTGATTTTTCAATAGGTTATCAGATAAAAAATATAAACGTTATGTTTGTTGACCAAATCTTTTCAAACCCTGCTCTGCTTTGAGTATTTATAAATATGACTACAAGAGCTGATAGAGGAGCAGAGAAGTCTTAGGGCTAGAAGGGGCTTTCGAAACCATCTCTTTCACATCCCTAATAGAAGGGTGTGTTCAGATTGTTGTGTTTTTTTTTTTTTTTAACTATTGTGTAGGTGTGACTATTACATTGTTATTACTGTGATTATTAGAAAACATATTATCTTTTATTTTCATTGAAAAATTAAAGGATTTTGCTCTGAGATTCGTGTGTGTAATTTTGTCCAAATTATATATTTATGCCGCAGATCTCTGAGTTATGGTGCTATAGGAGTAATTGTTGGACATGAATTTACACATGGATTTGACAATAATGGTAAGTTCTGGTTCATTGTATTAGCTGCTTTTATGATCGTGCTAATTATATGGATGTTAATTGTGGCTATTTTCTGTGCATAGTGGCATCGTCATGGATCGAAGATTATCCAAAGAAGTATAATTGCTGATGGAAAACTTTTCTCCATGTCTTGCTGTGATAGCTTGCAATAAATAAGTAATTGTTCCCATTGGTGATGGGGTAGAATGAAAAAAAAAAAAAGACCTTGTAATTTCAATAGAATTAGTTTTGCATTTTGATCAGGATTGCTGTAGTTGCCACAATGGTTATAGGAATTGCTTTATAGTTTTTATTTGCTATTGGTCATTTCTTTATGCAACATCTTGAGATGTTCTCCCTGGAGGTGTGAGCTCTGCTCCAAAGATGATTATGCAGGCTGCCAAGTTAGGACTCAGCGAGTTAGGATTCTGCGAGTTAGGATTCTGGAGGAGCTTGATGGGTTGGTTCTTTTGTGCCACTTCAAGTATTACGCAATGCTTAATCCCTGTTTTTCTCTATACTGGCATATTGTCAGAAGTTTTTTTTAAAAAAGACTCGTGCTTTCATAATAAAGCATGATTTAGAATATGCTGTGTAACCTGATGACATTTTAGTGACAGCAAAGAGAATCAGCTAAAGAAATGATTGCCCTTTGAGCATCACCTTCGTTTGTAATCAGCACTCCTTTCTCCTTTCACTTCGGAGCATTACTAGAAAGCCACATGAAATCGCCCAAACTTATGACTTAGCAGCAAATCACCGTTACAGCCACATGCACATGATGATATACAGGCAGACTCACGGACCTGGCAGGGCCCACGGAAACGCTTAGAGAGGGGACCTCTTGCTTCTATGTCTCTGGCATTTCCAATATCCTTTCCAGGATGCCTACCCCTGGGACAGAGGCCCTTTTGGTCGTCTGCTTCTGGACAGTTCTAGCATTCCCACCAACCCCTGCATAGTCATCTAGATTTTTCGCTCCCCTGGTCCTTCCTCCCTGTTCAAATCAAGCTGTCTTGAATCCCCAGAGCTACTCTTTCTGTCTTTGCTGGTTTAGTGTAGCTGAGAGAAGAGTCATAGGAAAGAAATGAAAGCCAGTAGTGCTCTCTTGATTCTAGGTCATTCTTCCTGGGACGTTTACAGTTTCCTCTAGAATCTTCTGGAGGCCTTCTGGAGTCTTTCTCAAAGGACAGAATTCAATGATGGCAATTTCAGTCTGTAATCAGTACTCAGAACAGTGTGTTGCACACATAAACACATGCCTGGTGACTATTTAGTGACTGATTGGTAGTGGAGGGGGCTCTTGTCCTCCCTGGGGGTGAGGGAAATGGCATCCAGCCTTGCTGAAGAGTTATGGGTTGTTCCAATGATCACCTTTGCTTAGCAGACTTTCTTGGAAGCCCAAATAAAGTGTTCTCTGCATCATTAAATTTAAACCAATAGCAACCTTGACTGTAAAAGATAGTGCAAATACACCCAAACTTGTTTTTTTGAAGGATGTAGAGAAAATGAAGGGTGAATCTACAGTATAAAAATGAATCATACTTAATAAATACACTTTCCCCACATATTCTGGAGATTTCCATTCTTGTTCCAAGTTCCCTTTTTAGAGCAACCTTCCTGTCACAGCAGGACAGATGGGCCTTCCATCCCATTGATGTCTGTGGAATGATTCATAACAGAGGTTTTATGTGTCTCTTGGTTCTGGCAACTTGGAGGAAACACATTCCCATAGGCTGAGTCAGGGGCTATGGTGGCTCGCTGTGAATGACTCCCTGGGGCTGTTCCTCTGGATCGTTTGGAATTTCACTGGCCGTGGATGCTCTGACTCCCTGCACAGGCTTTCTGAATGAAGTCATTTCATTTCATAATTCAGAGAACATTTTGGGTTAGATCAGGTGAAAACAAAGAATCTTTGACTGGGTAAGAATAATGTGTGCAATTAGTTGACGGATCATATTTTTTTTTTTAAATTCTCTTTGTTCTTTAAAACAGAAAGAACTTTCTCAGTCTCCTTTCTCCTTTCTTCCCTTTTGACAATTAACCCATGACACTGCAGAGAAGGCAGGAGCTGCTCCCGGGGCTGGTCCCTGCTGCTGGGACTCCTTTTTCAAGGCTTGTCAAAGTGAGGGAAAGGGACCAGAAAGAAATTCGTTTCCATAAATAATACACATGTCTTTTCCCTTTCCTATCTCTAGGTAGAAAATATGATAAAAATGGAAACCTGGATCCGTGGTGGTCTGCTGACTCAGAGGAAAAGTTTAAAGAAAAAACCAAGTGCATGGTTAACCAGTACAGCAACTATTACTGGAGGAAAGCTGGCTTAAATGTGAGTCCAGCTGGGGTGAAGGGGCATCCTGTGGGTCATTCTTCCTGGCTTTGATGTTAGCTTGCTTTTAGACCATTGGTTTTCAACGTGGTGGTTTCCAGACCAACAGCCTCGGTCTCCCCTGGGAGCCTGTCGGGAATGCTAATTCCCGAGTCCTCCTCCAGGCCCACTCAGTCTCCATGGGTGGGGTCAGCGGTCTGTCTTTTCATAAGCCCTCGGGTGATTTTGACACTAGGTCAAGTTTGACACTCATGGGCCTAATTTGTTTCCCTAGATTGAGATTAATGTAGAAAGTCCAATAGCAAAGAGAGGCAATAGAATTCTTCTAAGTCTATACTCCGTACCCTTTTCAAAAACTTCCTTCTAAACTACGGCTTAGGTTGAAAGCATTGAAATAAAACCTCACTAATTTGAATGGATGAGTCTGAGTTGACTAAGACTTCTTACTCACAGAAGTTTGCACAAAAGAAAGTTCCTTGTAAAATGTTGATGTCCTAATATATCTAGAGTGAGCCGTAGGTCCAAACCTTCACTCCACCAAGTCTGAGCCTTATGAACTTGGCCAAGTTCCTTAACATTCCTGAGTCACAGAGATTCACTTGTGAAATGGTAATGCTTTCTGACCTCATTAGTTTGTTATAAGAATTAAATGAGTGAAGTAATGTAAGGCCCTAGCATAAGGCCCGACACATAGTAAGTGCTCAGTTAATGGGAGTTCCTATTCCTAATACTTTGTGACATACTCATAGGTACCACATTCTAAGAGAAAGCAAAATCAGAGATTTGTGAACTGAAAAAAAAATAGAAGAGCAGGTTTCTTGGAGGGAGGGAATGCAGATTTCCTGGTGATTATTGTATGCAGGTGTGGGTGCTAGACTTTCCACTTCACTGCAAAAAAATATAATCCTGATACTGGCCTCAAGAAGCGAGCATATGACTAGCCTATTTTACATATGAGGAGACCGAGACTCAGAGGAATTAAAATCCACGCTAGAGCCTAGCTAGATCAATATGACGCTCCAGTCCATACTCTTTCCCCCATATCGTGCTCTTGCTCTCTGCCCTTAAATTCACTTTATACTTGTGTGCGAGGAGAAACTATTCTACAACATCCATTTTGGTCGGAGTGTCAGGTATTGAAAACTGAACTCTGACAAATGTGTACCTTTGTCACAAGGACGGTGGGAAGAGCATGCCTGTCTCAGCATAAACGCGCTCAACCGTCAGAAAACAGCCTCAGTCTCCTTCCCACAGGAAAGGCAGGCCGCTTCCTTTGTGGCTATAAAGGGCCATGCTTTATTTTCCTGACTCTGGGGTGGAGGTGAATCCTGAATCTTTGCGGTGCCTAGAGGGAGCTCCACAGAAGTCGGCAGTTAGCAGCTGAGTCCTGACAGGCGAACCTAGGGCCTTAGGGTCTACTGAGGTGGTCCAGGGTAGGAAGAAGCAGCGGGATGTGGCTACTCCCAAAGCCTCTCATTTAGACACAGCTTAGAGGAGCAAGGGAGGAGATTAAATTCAAGCATGAGGGAATATCAAAAGAAGCCCCAGACTTAAGACAACACAAATTTACCACTTTAGAGTTGTGTTTGTTTGTCCCAGTTCTCCGTGGGCCTGGATTAAGGCATCATCAGGGCTGCATTTCTTTCTAGAGCTCTCGGGGAGACTCTGTTAGACTGTGACTTTGCCTTTTCCAGCTCTTAGAGGCTTCATACATTTCCTGGCTTCTGGCCCCTTCCTTTCTCCCCCTGTCAGCAGTGCCTGGTTGAGTCTTCTCTCCTTGCATCTCTTTCATACACACTCTCCTGACTTTCTTTTCCTGTTTTTAGGGACCCTTGTAGTTACCGTGGACCCACCTGGATAATCCAGGTGGGTGTCTCCATCTCCACGTCCTTAACCTAATCAGATTTTTTAAGTCCCCTTTGCCATATAAGGTAACATATTCACAGGTTCCGGTGATTAGGACCTCGTCGTCTTTGGGGTGGGGGCCCTGTGCCTCCCACGGCAAACCTTTTCTGTAAGGGGATCGACAGTAAATAATTTGGCCTTTGTGGACCAGAAAGGCTCTGTGGCTACTCTGCCACGGTGAGAAGAGAACAGCCACAGTCTGTTCACAAATAGGCATGGCTGAGTTTCAATAAAGCTTGATTTGTGGACCCTGAAGTCTGAACATCATTTTCACAGCCCCCACGTATCACTCTTTCAGTGTTCCCCTGGAATCACCAAAAAGGTAAAATCCGGTCTTGCAGCCCTTACAACGACAAGCAGCAGGTTGGATCTGACTTGTGGGCTGTATTGCTTTAGACGATCTTTTGTCCTAAAACACCATTGAAGGGTTTAGCAAACAATCTTTAGCTGCACGCAAGACTTTCTTTGCCCTGCTTGGCTGGTTGTCACCCATATGGCCAGCCTCCACCTTGTGGTCTGTGCTGCTTCCATTTGATTTTTGTTTCCTATGACAGCCACCCTCCTTTGAATTTTTCATGGAAATTGCTGAAGGCAAAATGGTGATGGTTGGTCTGGAAATCTTGTTCCTGTGTGGATGGTAAATTCTTTGACATAGAACCGTACCGAAAAGAAAACTCAAATTACGTGAGTTCATCAGAGAAAGTAACCCGTGTATTGACATTTCTATTTTCTCCCCCTTAAACCAGAGTCACTCAGAATATTGTTAATATTTTATTGGAGCTGGATAAATTGGTGAGAATAAAGAGGTGGGTGAGAGATAAATGTGTAGCATAATCAAGTGGAAATGATTCTATCAGGAGCACCTTACTGCGGGTTATTCTGCGATCTCACAATACATCCAACTACCTCTGATTTACTGAATGTAATTTTCTCTTTAAAATATGACACTTTTTCTTACGCTCATGTTTCTGCCTCATGCTGAACGATGGTTGGTTGTGAAACCCACTGTTTTCTTTTTTTCTCTGGGCTAGGTGAAAGGGAAGAGGACCTTGGGAGAAAATATTGCCGATAATGGAGGACTGCGGGAAGCTTTTAGGGTACGCGCTGTTGCATCTGCTGTGATTTAAAAAATTAAACTGTTTAGTGCACCTCAGTTTACTCAGGAACATGTTTTGGAGGAGTTAGATTTCAGTATATCCTGTCAATTTCTATATGTTTCTGTAAATAGACTTCGAGTTCCCCGTTGACTCTTACTCTAGGGTATGAAGAGAGCTGCATTTCCGTCTATTTTACTTTGAGGTGTATGGTCACCCGAAAGAATAATATTTGCTATTAATCATGCATTTAAAGGATAGTTTGCAGAAGACAGATTCAGAGCAATATCAAAGCATGCCACAGACATATCCTCGGGGTTAGGTTCATATGACTTTTCCTTGAGAACAGCTCTCTCCTCGTGATTTTCTCTTGAAATATCAAACTTCTAAATGATTGCCAGAGGCTAGGGGTTCTCATACAGTGGTCCAGGTACAGAGCCATAATAATGTTTTCATCCCCCATGGTCTGCGGTTAAACAAGCAACAGAAGAATGACGTGGAAAGATTTTCATAAAGCTTAAATGCATTTCATGTAAAGACCCGCCTAGTATTCCGAGGCAATATCCATCTTATATTCTTGTGAAAATATATTGATTTTATTAAATGACAGTGGCAGAAGCTGATTGTGTTCCCTTTTACTTGGCAAAATTAAAAATTGGCAATATGTCGACCCTCAGATTCCCTCCCATAAGGCTTTGCCACTGTGTTAGATTTGTTTGTTTCCTGGAGGGAATGGAAAGAACAGCTTTCTTCTTCTTCTTGATGTTTTTTTGGAGTCCTTTGCCATCTGAATATTTTGGTCCAGCTGCTTTCAATAAATATATCGACTGTAAAGTCTTTTGGTAGGTGATTCCACCTCACCATGAAGCAATAGGACATTGACTTGCATTTCCAGGGGTTTGTTTTCTTAAAGGAGAACTTGACAGGATACGAGTTGCACAGGGGGGAGGATGTATTTAATGTCACTTGGCTGGACGTGGAAAGGGAGAGCCTTCGCTGCAAAGGCTCATCGATTCTGCTTCTCTTGTCAGGCTTATCGGAAATGGGTGGATGACAAGAGGCAGGGAGTAGAGGAGCTTCTCCTACCAGGCATCGAATTCACCAACAACCAGCTCTTCTTCCTGAGCTATGCTCACGTGAGTAGAAACGTGGGACTCTGACGTGATCAAAGATTTGGAACAAAGGTTTAATAGCATAAATTTGATTTCAGTTAAAATTATCTTGCTGCTTTTTTTGAGGGGGATATAATTCACCTTCTTAAAGTCCTATGGGATATAATTACCTGATTTAGACAAGATTTATTGATTATTTTTTATCCAGTGAGTTACCAGCCCTCTGTTTATGTGTTTGATATTTCTTTAATGTATCCTGACTTCTTAATGTATTTCATACTATTTATAACCATTTCTAGTGACTCACTCTTTGACTTTCATGGCCCTGCCTTTTCCTGCACTTCTCCTTCTACTTTGCCTCACTTGTTGATTTTATCCGCCACTCTCAACCTGTCGGGGACCCTCAAGGCCACGTTCCCAACTTCCAAATGAAAGTGGAAGACTGCTAGAGCTGAAACACTGCGACAAAGGCAAGGAGAGACATGCCACTCTATTGTGAGTCTAATGGGTCCTCTGGTCAGAGAGTGAAGGAAGATGTGCAAGTACACTAAACTCAGTTCTGAATTGGAGTCTCTGACTCATGAGGCAAGTGCCAATTCTTTGTTATTGGTTATTGCGCTGGTTTATGTCACAAACACATAGGCTTCATTTTCAGGAAAGCCAGGGAGGGGATGCTGAGGGTTCTGATGCATGGCCTCACAGTGGGCGAGTATGTATCTATGTTCAAACCTAGATGGAAGTTTTCATCAGTACAACTCTACACAACCGGTTCTGCACAACCAGCTCTAAATTCCTACAGCTCTATCAGGTTCCCAGTAGCTAGTGTCCTCACTTCCATCCCACAGTGTCATCGACAGTACTGGCTTGGTGGCTTTGCTTTTGCTTTTCTCTCTATAATGTGATTCTTCTTCTACTCAGATTATTTGACACCCTCTTCCTCTGTCAGGATCCATGTTGGGTTCCACCTGTGTCACACCTTCCACAAACTTCCCCGAAGATTCCCTTTCTCATTAACAAAAAAATCTCCAACTGCTTTGTGCTTTCTCTCATAACCATGCAGTTGACTATTTAATTGTTCCCTAAATGTTGTAGACTTTTAGTTTTATTTCTGCAGCCGAGCTTTTGGATCCTTGCTCTTATGTATCTTCGTAACACCCAACAAAGATGTGTTGGCAATATTGAAGACGCTTGACATTTTTATAGGAATTGCTTGGAACAGATAAAACTAACACAGTTCAGCTAAGGAGAATTCTTTTGGGTCACTACTGGATCCTATGTCTAAAATAAGCACACACAAAATAGAACTTTCTGGTGCAGGGGTTGGCAAACTAGGACTCAGTGGCCAAATATGACCTATTGTCTGTTTTTAAAACTACGGTTTTATTGGAAGGCAGTTATACTCTTTCCTTTACATGTTGTTTGTGACTGGTTTTGTACCACAACAGCAGAGTTGAGTAGTTCACAGAAAGACCTTATAGTCAGCAAAGCCTAAAATATTTGCTATCTGTCCCTTTCCCAACAGTGCTTGCTGACCCCAGTTCAGAAGACAAGGTACAAGGTCCATCAGTTCTTATTAGTTATACCCTGGCCTGCAATAGCTCTTTGTAGATGAAGTAAACTGAGAATAACATTGCAGTCATAATTTTTAAGTGTCTCAAAATTCTCAACCATATCTGATTTATTTTAAACTAAAGGGATTTAGGGAAAAAATGGAAAGCTATTTTATATCACTAATGAGAAATTTATCTTAGAGCTTTTCCTACTGACAGAACAAGGAGATTTTCAATCTTTTGCACATTGAAGTTAAGTCTTCTTATAGGGCCAGTGAAGTTATTTTCCCTCCTGGGAAGGTATTAGGAAAACAGTAACAACTCTAATGTGTTTTCAGAAATCCCTTAAGTGACATAGGAAGCTAAGACAATACTACATATTAAAAATTTAAGAATATAAGACATAGCATTTAAAAATGAGGTAAAATGAAATGCCAGAGACAACTACACTTAGCCAGCATCTGAGGAAATTAAGCAAAAATGTTCCAAGGCATCTTCAAAGTCAAATTTAGAACACAGTGACTGACAGTTCATCTTCATCCAGAGTGATGGCATCACATCACCTCTTGCTTTCTGTACCCCCATTGTTGCTACGACCTGTCAGATTTCCCCCCAGATATTCTTCTCTTTCTAAATGTCTCCATTCTCACTATGCTTACTTTGGGTCATTCATGAGAATCTTCCTGGGGCCCACAGATAATCTAAACAGTCTCTAATTTCCCCCTCCTACTATATACCTCTGCCAGATAAATTTTTTTTAGATTTATTTATTTATACAAGAACTGGGGTACAGTCAGAGGCGTGGGAGGGTGAGAGAATTCACCAGAGAGAGAGAGCAGGGAGCAGAACAGGCAGATGGACTGAAGACACTGCTGAGGGGAGCAGCAGGCGAGGCAGGAGAGGTCTGCCGTGCCATGTGGGTTTCTCCCTGGCCAGCCGGGAATCGAACCTGCACTGCAGAGACTGCAGATAGCTTCACAATGTGGCACGCTCAACCCATTGTGCCACGGGGGAGGCCCCAGATAATTAAAAAAAATGCTTTTATCATTTTCCTGCTCAAAACCAATATTTACATACAACCTAAGCACTGTAGCCTATTGCACAGACCTTCAGAAATCTGACTTCCTCCTCTTGCTCCCCTGATTTTCCACGGTTGATCATTAGGCACCTCACAATCCTGCCAAGCTGATTGTCTTGCTTTTTGTTCAAATATGTTCTGCTCAAGTGTGTCCTTGCTTCCATTTTTTCCCTCCACTTGGAATTCTCCCATCATATTCACGCATCCTGGTTCTATTCATACTTCAGAACTCTATCATTTTTCAAGACACACAGGGGGCCAGGATTCAGTAGATCGCAGTGCAAGAACAAAGCGAGTTTCTTTCTTGTTCATGCTCCATATTCCACATGGATCAGAGTGAGGCTCTGGGTTTGGAGTGTGTATCTCGACAAGCACATCCATGGTCACCACCAGAGCAGGAAAGAAATACGAGGTAATGTGCACTGCCCCTTCATGTAGCATTTTAAATTGTTTTTAAGGCTTTGAAAACTTCTGCCAAGTTTTTAAAGCTCCTACCAAGAGGTGATATATATATATATCTTCTGGTGTGGAGCAAGTCACATAGCCATACCTAACTTCAAAGGAGACAGAGAAGTGGCCTATGCAAGGTCCTGTCGAGGGTCAGGCAGGCAAAGCAATTGGTGCAAAATACTAACTTCTCATGACCATCCTGAGTAATAGATGGTGGATCCATTTTGTTGATTTGAATGAGTATGGTTAAATTTGAGAAGAGCTGTTGTAAGCATCATACTAATTGACTGAATATAGTCTTTGACACATACACTGTTCTCTTGATTTAAAGCATTTGTCTGCAAATCTTCCTAATTTACTCAAATTGTGGAGTTATTCACAATGATAAACCTACTCTGGAGCTGAGAATAATAGATGTTACTACTCAGGAAGGTTTTATCTGGTCTACGGAAACTGTTTGTCATCCATTGATTCCAAAATTACTCTTTCGTATAATGTGAAACAGTTAAGGCGATAGAAAATGGGTGATTGGAGTGCAATGTAATTATTGGGATGCTTTTCTTTTCCAGGTGAGGTGCAATTCCTACAGACCAGAAGCCGCCCGAGAACAAGTCCAAATTGGTGCTCACAGCCCCCCTCAGTTTAGGTAAACAGGCAAATGGGTGGCACTAGTTTTAAACTGGGCATCTGTCCTCCTCCTGCCCTACCTCATCACCCAGTGCTCCACCAAATAGGTCGTCTGAGCAGAAGTCTGTTGTGAACAGTGATGTCTCCATCGTGTAGGCAAAACAATCTGGCCCCACAGAAGCTAAGCATCTTTTCTTTCATTAGTAAGGGGCTGATGTAATCAGCTTGCTCTCAACTAAATTGCTTTTTTTTTAAGATTTATTTATTTATATGAGAACTGGGGTACAGGTCAGAGGCACGGGAGGGTGAGAGAATTCACCAGATACAGAGTGGGGAGCAGAACAGGCAGACGGACCAAAGACACCGCTGAGGGGAGCAGCGGCAAGGCAGGAGAGGTCTGCCACGCCATGTGGGTTTCTCCCTGGCCGGCCGGGGATTGAACCCGTGCTGCAGAGGCTGCGGACAGCTTCACGGCGTGGTGTTCAACCCGCTGCGCCACTGGGGAGGCCCTCTCAACTAAATTTCTGTCCTGTATATTTGTACACACCTTGAGTGCTGTGTCATGAGATCTGTGAGATTGTGATCAGTCTCCAAAGGTAATTTGGAATCCAAACCATAGCTTTCAGAGTAAGTCCCATCTGCTGTCTTCCAGCTTTTGAAAGCAGAATTCCATAGGGGCCAAGAGTGAGCTGGGGGCTCAGTAAACAGGAATATTTGGTGTATTGTAACACCTCCTTGTTTCCTGTAGGTCCCAAAAGCCTCTTTTCTTAGATCAGGACGAGATCATATGCACTCTGCTTTCAAACACCTAGAGCTCCAGTTTATTTTGGGTTGTGGAATATCCGGTTTAGCGCCTCTTGTTCTTTCATGCAACCAACCAACAGACACAACTGAGTACCCACTTTCAGAATAGCTCCGAATATAAAGAAGGGTAGATGGTGATTTGGACTATTATAATTCATTTCTAGAGTCATCTACTCCACATTTTGGCTTTTGTTTTAAATGTTAATTTGAAACAATTGTTTATAGATGAAGGAAAGAGGAATATGAATTCTGCTCTTATTTGTCAGAATGTATAAAATATTAAGTAAATATAAAATTACTTGCCCTGTGCTAGGTTTCTAGCACAGTTTGAAGGAAATAAGAAAACCATAACATTTATTCATTCTTTGCTTCGAATATATTATATCTGAATATCTTCCTATTTAATGATTAAATGAATCCATTAGCATACTGCAAGAAAGTCATCTTAAGTTCCTCATATATTTTAAAATCTTGTTCAGAAAAACCTTGCCTTAGAAGTGCCTCAGAACTTGACTATAAATTACCCAATAGCATAAAAACCTAATCACTGTGTTGGAAATTCTCCCCCACTGGGTTAAACTGTCAGGAGCGGTGACAGTCTCTAATGGACTCAAATGTGCTCCCACTGACAAATGGTGCAGAGGGAACCGCACAGTAGATTAATTACTGAACAGATAAGGTTTTAGGAACTAATTTCCTTTTACTAACTAGTTGCCTGTGATGTTGTATTTTAGCTGATAATTTGCAGAGAATGCTTACTAATCATCAACTAAATTCGATCTCTAACACTTGCCCAGGGTAAATCACATTATGAAACATGCATCCCTACCCATACATCCCAGCTCTGAAACACAAGAGGTTTGGAGCATTTTTGGACACAGGCCATTATGTTCATTGAAATGCCCACAGGTAACAAAGTCAGCAGGGAAGAATCAGTCAGTGACCGAGAATGTTGAGTCTTTAGTCAACCCTTTGAACATGTAGTTGAGTAAGAAATAGATGGTGAGGGCGGGGCAATTTTTTGTGGCTTGTTAGTGATTTCTGCAGGAGCTATAGATTTTGAGTGTAGAAATCACACAGTGGAAATAGCACTTCCAAAAGGCAGTTACAATCAAAGTGCTGAGGAGAAATCTGCAGTCTTCACTGCAATTGGGGAACTTGCAAGAACACCAGATCTCGGAGTTAATTCCAGTAAAGCACTGCTCATCAATAACAGCTAGCCAGCATTCATTAATTTTTTGGTTGCATGAGCTGAATTCTAGATAAATATGAGCCTTCAAACCTAATGGGAATTTAGAAAAAGCATTTTTGTAGATTGAATTGAGTTCCTTAAAGCTAGCTGGAAATGCAACAACAGAGGTAATTCTTACTGACATAACATTGAATGAAAGAAGTCAGAAGGCATGCTGTGTGATTCCAGTGATTTGAAGTTCAAAAACAGGCAAAACTAATCTATGGTGGGAGGGGTCAGACTAGTAGTTAGCCTCGGAGGTACTACTGGTAGGGCACATAAGGGAACCTTCTCCATGCCAGAAGTACCCCATCTTGATCTGGGTGGTAGTAACATGGGTATAGACACATGAAAAAATTGGTGAACTTTGCATTTAAGATGTGTATACTCTGTATCAGGTAAACCTTCCCCAAAAGTTGCTATAAAATTTTAGAAAAGCTAAGTATCAGTAAATCCTACAGTTTAAAAGAATTTATAAATTTATAGAACTATACAATTTGTAGGAGTTGCAAATCCTACAGTTTATAGGAACTTGGAGATGTTTGGAAGATTAATAGGAGCATTTGTCTGGTCTTCAGGAGGTGCTGGTTTTAGTCTCAGCTCTATTTATTTCTTTCGAAATTTACCTGAAGGCCAGTTAGTTCTGTGATGAAAATATTTGCAGTGGAAATGCTTGGGAGTTACTACCGGACATGATTTCCTTCACCATCTTGGGCTTCAGTTAGCTTCCTGTTGACAGATTGGACAAATGCAACATCCTTTGAGCAAGATGCTGCTGCAGTTTTAGCCAGAAACTGTTGATATGTAAGAATTAAATGACACATGCCCTCGCCTTTCTTTTTCAGGGTCAATGGTGCAGTTAGCAACTTTGAAGAGTTCCGGAAGGCTTTCAACTGCCCCTCCAATTCCACAATGAACAGAGGCACGGACTCTTGTCGACTGTGGTAGCCGGCGCACTGCTTTGTCCATCCCGAGTTCCAGTAGAGCTGCACTGGACACTCATCATCCTCTGCTTAGGCCCATGTTTCCCTTAGGACTTTTATTTCCAAAGCATCTTCATGATTTGGGTAGTGCTTAGATTGAAACTATATCTTGTCAGTGTTTTAGGGCTTAAAAAATGGAATGCAAGAAGGGGACCAAGTGTATTTCTTTAGAAAACCAAGCCAAAAAAAATAAATCCCTAGGCTATGTTTGTTAAATGTTATCTGCTGAATTGTTGCCATTGTCCATTCAGTGTGGAACATACTGTTTTAATTCATGGCTTTGCAGGGGGCCCAGTAGAATGTACCCACAAAAAACATCAATCTGTTAAACTTGTAACACTCAATGATGAGCACATGTGGGTGTACATCTGGGAAGTTTTACTGCTCTGTGGAAAGCAGGCTACGTTTTACGCATCATGATTAGCCAGCATTTATTCATGATAAGGTAGTCAACTTAGAGATAGGCTAGCTTTCTGTTTTATGAATGTTGCTGATATTCTTGCCTTCAGCTTTGGCATCTTTCAGGATGAAAACGAGCCTCACCGTTATGTTGTTAGCAAATCACCCCATTCAAGTCAGCATGGACAAAGCTGGCAGAAAGGCTACTTGGTAAAAGATTTGAGTTTATCGAATAGAAGGAAAATGATGTATTTTTAAATTCCAGGAGAAGGAAAAACTCCTAGTCATGCAACAGCAAGGACCTACGAGATGAAATTGCCAAGATTTGAGCTCGTCTCCCAGACCTCAGTGGCCCCGTCTGCCTGCTGGTCACCTCCTTTAGTGCAGGTCCCGTCTGTCTTCCTTCCTTCCTGTATGTGCGTTCTCCTGTTTCTGCAATGAGCAGACACGGAGAAAATGACTCTAATTCCCCACTAGGAATAGATGGCTTTCATTTCCCTTTTGTGCAAAGGGACAAACGCCACATTGAGGAGGATCCAAAATGCCCTTCTATTTTGGCTCAGCTGGTGGCATCTATCTTTTCAAACAAGCAAACAAAAAAAAAACTTTGGAAAAATTTCTTGGTTAAAGACATTTTAGAAGCTATTAATTCAATTATGATTTCCTTGCACAGGCTGTAGAAGCGAAATTTTCAGTCATTAAGTCTTCTAAAGAATCTGTAGGAAAGAGCTGTACTGTGGTTTTGATCCTCAGAGTTTTATCCTTTTAAGTGATCTCCTCCACCTCTTACTAGTCTATGTGTGGAGGGTGGAATCTAATGGCCTTAGAGGGGTTCCATGGCATTTCTGCTTTCTTAAAAGAGCAAGTCCCTTCACATTCTTCATTGTTCGTGCGGTTCTGGTTTATGTGGGCCACTAAGAAAATCTCAGAAACAAAACGATAGATTCAGACTAGCCATGGGAGGCTATTTTGCATCCCTGTGATTTGTCATCTTTTCTTTCTTTTTTTTTTTTTTTTTTTGAATCTAAGCATGAGCCTCCTCCTCCTGTAACCATGGGAACTTCTAGAGGGAGAAAAACGCAGGGACGCAGGGGCACCATCAGGAGGAAAACAATTACACCGCCCTAGTCAGAGGAGAATGATTTTCCCCTTGACTTCCTCCTCTCTGAATGGATAAACTTCTGAAGGGCAGTTACCTTCTCCTCCTCTAAACCATGGCTTAATGCAGGCTTGGCGTGTAGTTTTAAAAACAAGCTGCCTTAGGTCAGGGATGCTGGAAATGTGTCAGAGGAATCATCTTGTGTGTAGCTGGGCAAGATACTCCTTGTTTGATTTCTGTCCGTGGACATTTAAATCAGGCCAGGTTTGTCATGCTTGTATGAATAGCACTCAACTTTTACAGTCCTCTTTTCAAACTTCAAATAAACACATTCCTGCAGGTCAGAGAAAGTGTTTGATAAAAGCGTGGAATTGTGACTTTGGCAATGGAAGTCGCTCAGTCATTTGCTGGTTTAGGGGAAACTGATTGGTCATCACTTGGGGCCCTCGCATTTTCTGGATGATGTGGCTACTTGTTCACTCGCTGTAGCTCAGGCGCTCGGAACGTTGTAGACAGGATGGCCGTTATCAAACCAAGCAAACCCACAGTGGCCATCCCAAAGCCACACTACCAGCTACCATGATTTGCTCCTAGAACTGGATTTCCAAATACACACTCTTGTTTAAATTTTCAAATGACATTCTTGCCCCTTCTCTTCAATACCGATTGCTAAAAGAAGCAGACACTGATTAGGAGAGAGGGAAGTTTAAGGCAACTGGAAGGAAAGGGACAAGAAGCTGGCCAAAGACTGCCTCTGAAGGGAAGACAGGATTTTGGCGACCCTTGCTAAGCACATTCCCTGGAGTCGAGCCATAAAGTTTTAGAAAAATAATTATGGTAAATTAAAAGGAAATTAGATATTGGATCTCCGACTAGGACTGTCTTGACATACTTCTCTGATTCATGCACCAGATGTTCTCTGCCAGTGAACTATTGTCTGGGCATCCGAAGGAGTTAGGGTTTTATTGTGAAATTTTCCTGGATTAGTCAAGGATTTTATGTATATAAAGTGGTACTGTTTGCGCTTCTCTCCATTGCCCAAAGTTTCTAGAGCTTTTCACCAGCCACACAGCATTGGCCTCATATTTCCAGTTTTTCCATTTATGAGATGGGCTTGGGCATGACAAATCAAGCTCAGGATTCATGAATTACCCTGAAGTTTATTTACTGCCTTTCCTCAATGAAGCTTAAAACATAGCACATAAATTTTATCTTATTTAGCCCAAGAGCATCCCTAGGAAGCAACTAGGAGCTGTGACTTGCCACACAGGTTATGCTTGTGCCGGAGAAACAGACAGCTTTGAGATCGCTTGTCAGATATCTCACAGTCTGGACAGGTGAGTCTGCTTCTTGGGCTGCCCATGTTTGTATTAATGTCCAGCCCTTAATTTCCCCCATTTCTAAATACATTTAGTATTTCTGTATTTCTATAATCATTTAGCATTTGATAGGCTTCTTCCTTGATATTTTTCATATAATGCTTCAATTGCATATTAAATTTTGGAAGGAAATGCAATTATCTCATGCAACAACATTCTTGTTGCTAGTGGTGGTGCCCCACTGATGGAAGAAAGGTGTTCTTGGATTATGTATTTTCTATCTAAAATGGCCATTGTATTTTCTTCCCCTACTTGTGAAACAATATGAGCAATATTTGAAGGACAATAAAATGTTGGTTGAAGATTTTCTGTTTCTCTCTTTTTAGAAGAAAATGAAATTTGCTACATCTATTAACATATTCAGTTCTGTTTTAGACAATAATATTTGCCCCCAAAGTATGCAAAGAACCATTGTAAACAAACTTTGTTGGTTCAGGAAAGTGGCATTTGAATGCAGTAATTTTCTCTGTAGACAGTGGGAGATAGGCGAGGTGGTCAGTGTATTCCAGAATGTAAGTCAGCAGGTGTGGTTTCTTGCTTTTGAAATAATATTTCTATTGATGTAAAGAAAGCTCTCTGAGGAAATTATCAATCAGGATAGGTCTGGTCTTGCAAAACTGAATATGAACACCCATTACTATTAAAGCAAAGAATTGCTCTGTGCTAGCCCCTTTAACGATCAAGTCAGTTTATCGTCACTGATTTAGCACTCAATAACCTGTCAGCCATTAGGTTGTATGTAGGGGGATCACATACATTCTCTGGCCCTCGATGTACAGTGTGGTGTAACATGGGAGAGGGAAATGAGAACTGTTAGAATTATCCTGTGGTGTGACAAATGTGATTATCTAGAGGGACATCAGGTGGAGGTTGGATACACAGAGAATGGATTATTTCGTTCTCCTTGGGGGCACATCATCGCTACTCTCTCTCTCTCTCTCTCTTTAAAGATTTATTTATTTATGCATACAATAGTTGGGGCACAGGCCAGAGGTGTGGGGGATGAGAGGACCCACCAGAGACAGAGTGAGGAGCAGAACAGGCAGTGACTGAAGCACACTGCTGAGGCGAGCAGCGGGCCAGTCAGGAGAGGTCTGCTGCATCATGTGGGTAGCTCCCTGGCCGGGGATTGAACTTGTGCTGCAGTGGCTGTGGATAGCTTCATAGGTTGTGGCTACAATGGTTAGATACAGGTCTAAGTGGACCTGGCCAAATGTGAAGGTGGGTGATGTTTCCAGCGGGCTGTAAGGTATTTGTGTGTCCCTTAAGTCCAGTGGCTTCCTTTGTTAATTAAGGTCACACTTGTTGTTGGAACAGATAACCTCAGTGACGTAACCCAATTTATTTCTTGTTTTGGGTACATGCCCAATGGGTATTACCAATTGGTGAGCTTCTTTCCTCCAACTGGTACTTTGGGGACAGAGGTTACTTCCGCCATTTTCAACACATGAACACACGCTCACCTCACAGGAAGCTGGTGGAGGGGAGAAGGCCACGGATGGTATTGAATGGTAGGTCCGGTCTGGTCCTGGAAATTACCTGTGTTACTTCTCGGGCTCCATTGCCTCGACCTCAGTTATGTTGCCAAACCTAACTTCTCGGGGTGGGCAGGCAGGCTGGGCATGTCCTTTAGCTGCGTGTTCAGAAAGGAGAGGAAGCAGGCTTGGCTCCCATCTAGCAACGCCAGCTACACTTTCTGAAGTAAAATTCAGGGCAGTAACTTTGAGTTCTTCTGAATTTAGGAAATTACTTTTGAGCACAGCACAATGAAAATTTAAAATGTCATTGGTAGCCTGCAGTTTATTCTGTAGGAGTCTTTTTAATTAACAGCTTAATTGGATAATTTAATCCCCTTTAGAATTGGAGATATGAAAATGAAAATGAGATACTCCCCGCGATCTGACAATACCGTGCTTTAATAAACACACCAAAGTAAGCCTGGAAATGAGCGCCCCAAAAGCATTACCATAATTTGTGATCAGTGAAAGAAAACCTGATCTATAATTTTAATTATTTCCAAATGGTTCAGATACATGTTTCATTTGAATGTGTATTTTGTTTTGTTAATTGTCTCTATTAGGAAGATAACAGAATATAAGACTCTGTGGCTGTGCCGTGGATTTACAATATGTTCGAAAGTTTTAAAATACATCCCATGGAGACAGTAAATAAAATATCCCATGGCATAAAATTTATGCTTTATCTTCTAGCATCTTTAGAGAATTTATATAAAAATTGTTTTCTCCATTGATTAGGGGGTAAGGAATGCTACTCGCATTCTTATTTTTTGTTTTCTTCACTTGAAAGAGAAATTGAAGCTCAGAGTCCAAGAAAGGAAGGTGAGTGTCCGTGCACAAGCCACAAAGTACTGTCTGAATGATTTCGGGAGGGAGACTCCACTTGACGTAGCAAGAACGCAATGATTAAATTAAAATCCCCAATTTAAAAGCTACTTCCAATATCGATGCTGCCCATTGGGCTGAATTGTCCGCACATGTCCTAGACAAAAAGAGAAGTATCCTTTGCCATTTCAAAGTATACTCCATCAATTTCCAAATTGATTTAGAAGTCAGTGGACTCAGTGCCCTGTGAGGGGTCACACAACCCACCCACCCCAGTGACATTGGAGGAATGACAAAAAGAGCCCGGAGCATATTCCAAAAGTAACCAGATTTTCAACTGATATTTTTATTTTTATTTATTTATTTTTTAAAGCAATGCTCTTTTTTTTTTTTTTAAGATTTGTTTTTTATTTATACAAGAGCTGGGGTACAGGCCAGAGGTGCAGAGGGTGAGAGGATTCACCAGAGACAGAGTGGGGAGCAGAACAGGCAGATGGACCAAAGACACTGCTGAGGGGAGCAGGGGCGAGACAGGAGAGGTCTGCTGCGCCATGTGGGTAGCTCCCTGGCCGGCTGGGAATCGAACCTGCGCTGCAGAGGCTGCGGACAGCTTCACAGCGCTGTGCTCAACCCACTGCACCACCGGGGAGGCCCTCAACTGATATTTTTAGATGACTCCTCTCTCCCCACCCCACCCCAGTAAGACATGTGGAAAATGGGCTTCCATTTTCTTGAGACATACTATGTCCTAGCTGCTCTGCCAGGGTCTTGATGCATTACAGCCAATCCTTACAATAATCTTGCAATATGTATTGCTGGCCCCACGTTACAGGCTTGATTTGCGAAGACTACATTGGTCATTGGAGGAGCCAGGAATAAAGTCCGTTCTGTCTGGCTTGAGAGCCCCTGCTCTCATTCTCTGCCGGGCACACAGAACAACGTTCACAAACTTGATTGATTTTGACCTGTGACTTATTGAAGTTTCACATTATGTTCCATCTGTTAGGAAAAATGTGAAGGAATCAGTTTCTAGGTATTTGTACTTGATATTAGTTCCATCTCGAGTCCTTCACAAAGCTCTCCAGAACCTGCTCATCTCCAATGATGCCGGCCACCATTTAGTGAGTGTGGACATGTGGCAGGCATGCATCGAATGCAAAATATTACCTAGTTTGATCATTGCAACAGATCTGATACCTAGTATTATCATCCCCATCTCCCAGGTAAGGGTGCCAGGGATTGGAGAGGATAGGGACTTGCCCACCATCATTTAGCTAGTGTGTAGCAGGGCCAGATTTGTGTCCAGCTGTGTTTCAATGCTCCGTCAGGCAGACATGTAGCAGCTATGGTGATCCTGGATTTCTGGGCAGGAATACCCTCCTATTTCCCTTAGTAGACCAGTATTTTTACTGGTCTACTAAATTTTACTAAATTTACCAGTATTCAACCCTCTGATTGCCCATGCCCTCTCTGTTTTGTCTTTTGGAACTAATCTGTCTCCAGGTCACTTTCTCCAGAGAACAAAACCATTGTGGTCCTGACTGTGGGTGGTGATGGCGATTAACTTTAGTTACAGACTTTGAAGCTATTACCTGCTTTGTAGATGTTTCAGGCCTTCTGACAATCAATCCTTAGGAAGAATTTCCAAGGCCTGAGGCCTTCTGGCATTCCACAGGGTTCTAGCTATGTGGGCTTATGCCTTTAAAAATATTTTTAGTATCCTTTTTGTGAGAGAGTAGATTGATACCCCGGTTAACTGGAAGTTTCCCTTTTGTTTTCGAATGGGAAATAAAACAAAAATTTATTTTGAAAGAAATACTATTGTAAATATAGTTAGATGCTGAATTATTGCCTTTACCCAGCAATTTTTGTAACTAAAGAGTCTAAAGCTTCCTTTAAATGGCCTGAATATTGGGAGGTTTTATTTTATGCAGAAACCAAACCTATTTTTTCTTGTTTATTTTAATAAAACAAGCAGGCCTGAACACTTAGTATTTTCCACGTTTCCTAAAGTCATATAACTTGATCTTTGGAGAATTCATTTGCGATGAAAGGAATGTGTCTCTACCCACCTTTCAGAGTTACCTAGGAATGTGTGTTGGAGAACACTACGGTGGATTTGTCACAAAGACTAGAGGAAATTTTTACGTATCAACATGGCCCAAGTTCAGTCCTTGGAGATTCACATTTCAGCTCTCATTTGCACACACACACACACAGGCTCCAGTGCAGATTGAGTTTGAGTTAATGCACATAGCTTTTTGGGAAGAAATCAATCAAAAGCCATTTTAAGCACAAATGATTCTTTAGGAACTGAAAGCTCAGTGCATCAATTTTATTGTAAGCATTGAATAAAAAGCATTTGAAAGCATTCAGCATATTAAAACTACAAACGACAAATGCTAGTAATAATGAGGGTTCTCCCTCACCCAGGCCCACTGCTGATCTGTGTGAAGAAATGTTTATTGCAGACTAAGAACAAAAATTGACTGTCATTTAATGTCTTCCTACAACGCACCAGGCAGAGTGCTAGCTGTCAGATTGCATTTTGATTAATCTGGGGCTTTGGTAACTTTAACCCCAAACCTCACAAATGATATTACAATAACTGCATTGTCATTCCTCTGTTTTCAAATCCTGCAGTGATTTTTCCACTGCACTTGCAAAAAACTCCAAACAATTCACCCTGACCCAAAGGGTCCTGCATGATCTGGCTCTCTATTTCGCCACTGTCGTTCCTCCATTGCTGCTTTCCTAATCACATCGGTCTTCTTTCTGTTTCTCAAGTTTACTAAGCATTCTCCTGCCTTCCTAGTCTCAGGGCCTGCTTCGCTTGCAGTGAACTCTGCATGTCTTCCAGACATTAGGGCCTTGTGCTTCCCAGTCCTTCCCCTGACCTAGCTTACAGTGCCCTGCTTCTCCTGTCTTCTCCTCCCCCTCCCTCTCATGCCCTCATTCTCTGCCTCTCCTTCTTGGCCTTTGTTGATAAGTAAAAATTTCCTCTAGTCTTTGTGACAAATCCGTCCCAGTGTTCTCCTAGACACAGTCCTAGGCAACTCTGAAAGGTGGACAGAAATACATTCCTTTCATCTCAAACGAATTCTCCAAAGGCTAAGTTGCAGAAGCTCAGGCATGCTTGTTTTCTTAAAAGGGGGGGGGGAGGGGCCCAGTGAACTATGGTGGAGGACAATTGGTGCTTTGGTGGTGGGTGTGGTGTGGTCATAGGCATGTGAAGAGGCGTGAACCCGTCCCCCTAAATCATATACAGTGTTGTAAGCCAACGTTATCTCAATAAAAACTAATGCAATTTAAAAAATAACCAAGGAAAAATTAGGATCGATTTCTGCATGAAACAAAATCTCCCAGGATTCAGACAGGAGCTGCCCTAGAAGGTTGAGGAATAGCAGGGAGGCTGGTGTGGCTGGACCTCAGTGAGCAAGTAAGACTGCAGAACAGGATGATGTAAGCATGCAAAGTGGCATTCAGATCATCAGTGGTCATGTAAACTGTTACAAGAACCCTTGTTTTCTCTCTGTGTGAGGTGGGAAGTCACTGGAGAATTTTGAGAAGAGAGGTGATAAGAACTGACTCATGATTTCTGGGATGATATTGGCTGTGTTGAGAGTAGACTATGGCTGAACCGGGGAAGAAGCAGGAAGACCAGTTAGGAGGCTCTTGCAATCGTCCAGGTGAGACATGACAGTGGCTCTGGCCAAGAGCGACGCAGGGGAGGTAATGAATGAATGAGCAATGAGAAGCTTTAAGAAAGAAACTCCTCTGTAATCCTACTATTGACACTTTAAAATTTCCAATTATCTCTTTTGTATATATCATTTTCTATATTGCCCCCTGGATTCATGCTTAGTTATATGTAAAATTTCATTCAGCACATAATATGCCTTCACATGATTTTTTTATTTAATAGCATAATCGTGCAAGCTCAGTGTTTCATAATATTGCATTTTTAATGGCAACATAATATTCTCTCTCTTTCTGTGACTTATTCGATCATTTTTTATTGTTAGAAAATTTATTTCATTTTTAAGTATCGTAAATAATAGAGACAAATAGCTTAATAGTAGTCTTTTGTTTTTCTCTTGTTTCATAGAATAGAGGTTAACACAGGGTTCTCTGGGAATAGGACTGAATAAAAATATTTATAGAGCTAAGCAATGAAAGAATTACAGTATTCTCAGATGTGAAATCAAAATAATAATAAAGAATGATTAAGGCAGAGAACTCAATAGGAAGTTAGGCTGATTCCTTGAAGTTGTTCACAAAAGAGGAATTTGTCCAACAAATACATGAAAGGTGCTTAACTTCACCAGCCAATAAGGAAATGTAAACTAAAACCGTGGTGTGTATCATCTACATACTCCTTCCCCATAGAATGGCTAAAATAAAAAGGGATTTAGACCAGCAGAATTCTCATATGCTGCTGGTGGGGATAGGGCTCAGCCATTTGGGAAAACTATTTGGCAGTATCCTCCAAAGCTCAATATACTCGTAGTCCATGTCCCAGCAAGTCCTCTTTTAGGAATTAAGTTGCCATCTTAGTGGGTTGAAAAGGGATGAATATTGGCAATTTCGTTTTGTTCAACCTTATGAATATCTGTCAGAAATGTACACATGTTAACTAAAAGACATGTAAAAGAATGTTCATAGAGCACTGTCCCAAGCTGGAAAGTATCCAAATGTCCATCGACGGTAGAGTAAGTAAAGACTTGTTACTTGACAGTAACAAGAACAAGCTACAGGTACACATATATGAGCCTTTCTCATAAACATAATGTTGCACAAAAGAAACCAAACACAAAAAAACACCACACATTAGATTCTACTTATACGAAACATGAAAATATGCAAAAACAAATGATACTATTAGAAGTCAGGGGAATGATTGCCCTTTGAAGATTAGTGTCTGGAAGGTCACACAAGGGGGGCTTTTGAGGTGCTAATAATAAATACTAAGTTTCTTGATCTGAATGCTGTTTGAATGACTTGTGCACCTTTATATATGCATATTTCATGATAAAGTTTTTAAAAATCAACAGTAAAATACAATAAAGTCCAAGAAAGTTCTATTTTCCTCCTATAATAACTACTTTGTTGGGTTTTGAAGGAAAAAATTAATATAAAAGTCTCAAAAGTCTTTTCTCCACCCGTTTTGGGCTCTTGCTTTGGGTAATCATACTTTTGGGTAAGCCTGCATTTGTTATAAGAATGTGTGCAAGGGCCCAGACTGGGCATGGGGTCTATCTACAAAGTCTTCTTAGAAACATGAGGCTGGACCTGCGTTTTGTCACATCCACTGGAGACTGCCAGGGAGCAAGCAGAGAGCAGCGCGTTCCAAACAGAAAGGTCAGGCTTCTGGAAAGCATGCAGATATGGGAGGAGCTGGAACCAGCTTGCTAGAGCTAGAGCTTGAAGAGTGGCAGGGCGGGGGTTCGTGATAAGCACCAGTTTGGCAGACCCCAGAAGAGAAGGGACTTGAGGGGTCACGCTGCTGAGTTTGAACTTGATCTGTAAGACATCTGGAAGCTACTGAACAATTAAACTGAACCAGCGACACAATTAGATTTCTATTTAATGAAGAGTAAGCCGGTGATGGTGTGCAGAACACTTGGAGAGGGATAAGACTGAAACCTGGGGAATCAGTTACGAGACCACGACAGTGATCCCTGGGAGACATGAGAGACGTGGTATGGGGTGGAGAAGCAGGGACAGATGTGAGAGCTACCATGGAGACAGAGTTGTTCCGATTGGACTTGGCAAGTGATGGGTTTGGGATTGATATGTAGACATGACACATTTATTTTTCTAGTATACAGTGGCAGAACCTTTAATAAATGATGAAACACATCTAGCCTTGTCCTTGTCTTTCTTTCCCCCTTTAACACGTTTTTACAGTTCTATTAGGTAAAGGACGGTGCTGTGACAAACGAGGAGCTTACCAACTACTTCCCATTGCTTCTTAGAATGAAAACTCAGTGACACATTTCAAATTTTTTCCAGTGGATTATCAGGTAGTTCATCTTATGCAACAACATGCAAACTTCTTGATTTTGCCAAATGAGTCAGTTGAGAGGGAAAAGGTAATTTATCTGAGGAGCCCTGTGTTAATGCCATTCTGGAAATAGAATAAAGGTGGTACACACACTGTCATATACTATTGTACTCAAATATTTGTGCATGTGTTTATATGAAAATGGAGGTACAAAATATGTATACATATATGAATGAACATAAATATGTATTTATACAGATGCATATGTATGTCTAGACGTACATGCATACATGCATGCTAGAAACTTCCATAACTATGAGATACCCTTGAGATTTTAGATATAAAAATTACGTATATGGAATAACAAATTTTAATTTAATTTTCCCTCTCTTTTTAAGGATTGTATTTGGGTGGGGGAGGATGTAGAAGATATTTTCCTTAAATTACCTCATTGCATTTCCTTCCTTTCAATTTTGGTTTTTATAAAAGGGAACACTGCATTAATCCATTCTAATTAAAAACCAGCCATGCAACCCTTCAGTTAAAAAAACAATTTTTAGTCTGCCTAGGATATCATTTAGTCAGAAATTGCCTCTATAGCTTTTGGAATTATCACTACCACGTGCTCTGGTGACCACCGGGGCAACAGCTTTCCTAGCTGACTTTAGTCTAAAAATACCAGGAATTGGCCAAGAGCCTTTGCTCCGGAGCAGGGTTCAGAGCGCCTCGCGGGGGCCTGACGGAGCGTGCCAATGTTTATCCTACAGTAAAAGAAGAGCGGGAGCGATGGAAGGGCTGACAAGGAAAGACCTAAGTTCACCTCCGGCTTGTCCACAGCACGCCTGTTTGCCTTCCAGCTGCCAGAGGAGCTACGCTGTCCTTAGCTATCTCCTGCCAAGGTAATTACACAAAACCCCATTTCCGCACTTGTCCAAGGACTTCTTTTATCTTCCGTAAATCGCCCATTGCTAAGCCCTTGGCCAGATGGGGAGGACAAGCAGGCCTCCTCTGTCCAGAGCCTCCCTTCCGTACCTACCGATGATTATCTCCCATTAGGCCACACTCCGTCCCCTCCTCCAGACCGAAAATGTCCATCTTCAGCTCTTTTCCTTGTCCTCTTCCTTGCCGTTTCTGTAATATCCTTTTAACTCCTGCCAAACACTTTTCAAAAATGGACCTAGTGCTATGTAAAAAGCTCAGATAATCCTGCTCTCCAACGGATGGGAGGAAGGTAGAGCTAACAGGCCTGCAAAGGCCACAGAGAGCAGAGGCTGACAGTCTCTTCCCCAAGGCTGTGGAGGACAGTGAGTAATCCGAAGTGGCATCCCCCAAACACAAAGCCAAGTTTAAACGCCTTTGCTGGTTCAAAAGCCCAGGCAGAATGCAACAAACAGAGTTGCTCAGTAAGGGAAGCAGGTTGGATGTGGCTGGGGTAGTTAGTGGGCAGCTGCAGCCTTAAAATTCAGGTGCCACCCCATGGGATGGGGGGCCATTGGCAGCTCCTGGACAACCGAAGAATTGATGAATGAGCTCAGGGTATTGTTCCGATTACTGTTTCAGACCAAGTCAAAATTTCTCCATGCCACTAACCATAGGCTCAGAGGCCAAAGAGGCCATTGAGTAAGTAGGTGTGTCCCAGGCAAAGGGTTCCGCCCTCGTTGGACCCCATGGTAGTGTTCTGGACTTGAACCCTATGAAGTCCCCGAGCTTCCCTCTGCTCCTTTGCCTGCCCCCACTGAGTAACTCCCACACCGTGACCCTCCAGCACCTCCTCTCGTGCATTCCTTTGGCTTCTGTTTCCCCAATCAGGCCTCAACGATCTCAACCCTGAATTGTAAATTGCTTCCTCAGAGGACTTTCTGACTCCTGGCCCAGTCTACTAGTCCACATTATGCTCTGCTCTCCTTCTTTTACATCTTTACTCAATAATTTTGAAATGCCTCTAGGGATAAGTTTATATTCTACGAGCCCATTCAGACCCGCCAACATTGGGCCCCGCATCACCTTTCCCAGCCATATGATCCAGTTGCTTCCTTGTAGGAATCATTTATGGAGCCAAGCATTTTGTGAGCAAACATGGATTTCCCATATCTGTGTTTGTCCATGTTGTTCCCTTGTCTTGGAAGGTCATACGCTCACCTCTCTGCACATTTCAGCCCTCGCTTTTAAAAATGCAGCCGGTCATACTTCATCCAAGATCATCCTGGGCAGATGTTCTGTGTCCCCAGAGCTCTGAGACTTTGTCAGTTTCCCTCATTCAACCTTGTACTGTCTTGGGCTGTGAGCTGATGTTCCTGTGTGTGCGTGCTGACTTCCCTTACTAGAGTTTCAAATACATTGATGGCAAAAGTGCGATTTTTAGAGGGAGGGTGTCACTCTAAACAGCTTAGCCTTGTCCTAACCATGCTGAATTTGCTGTGGATTAAAGGTAGCGACAAGCCACAGTGCAGGAATTCTCAGTATTTTCCCAACATGAGGATCCCCCGTGTACATTTCCTTGTCAAAAAGTTCAAATCTCCCACGTGTGTTGTGATTCATTGATTGAACGTTGAAAAATGCTATGACCAGAAGCTTTTGTGAATTGGATCATGCTTTGCAGCGTTTTATTTTGGTATAACCACACCCACGTGTATTTTAACATTAGTTGTGTGGTGTCAGTAAGATGTTTTCATTTGGTTCACAGATGATTCTTAAGTGAGTATGTGATTTTGCTGACTCCAGCGGTAGTGCTGACTCCCCATGTGTCCTGCTGCCCCATTATTGGAGCACATCATCATTATTATCACATAGGGCTGGTGTGAGCGTTAAATGAGATACCACACACTAGGTGAGAGCTTGGTGTTTAAGTGACCCACATCTTTCCCTTTCCCATGCCACCATCAGCTGCATTGGAAGATGAGGAAGTTCTGGGACCTTCTGGGCAGTTTGATTTGGATGGGCCAGTGAATGTGAAGGGGGGAGGTGAGAAGGCATTAAAGGTCCCCATTTTACTCGCAGGTCACCACTCCCTCTTAAATATTATCAAGGACCCCAAAGAGATTTGGTTCATGTGGAGTATATCAATTGAGAAACTTCAAAAATATTTATTATTTCATTTAAAAAAATAAAAAAAACATATGTTAATATAAATAACACATATTAATAAAAAATATATTTCCCTCCAAAAATAGTTTTAAAAAGCAGCATTGTCTTAAATTTTAAAAATCTCCTCATGTCTAGTTTAAGAGACGACAGCTGAGTTCTCATATCTGCCTCAGGAGTCAATCTTTTGTGCTATTTGGTCTTGGCGAAATATAGGAAGAAAATCCAGTTTCACACAGAGAAATTGTTGGAAAATGGAGGCATGTATTTGTCTAATTTTTCAGAGGATTGTGGGCATTCTCTGAAACAAAACTAAAACTCAACAAGTAGCAGCTTCTTAAAAGATCAATTGCACTGTGGAATTTGAAATGTGTCGATGAAATTTTTATATTCTGTTCCCCTAAAATCCATTTCTGTTCTGACTTTACACGGGTCTTTTAATCACATGTTTTTGTATTATCAGACATCAGTGACTTGGAAAATATTGGTTCACCTGAGTTATGTAGAACTTCCAAATGTTGACAGATCTCATTATACACTTTCAAAAATTGACACGATTAATTACCACCGACCTCATAGGATAAGTCCTTAGCAGTAGGAAGCTGTCAAGATCTTGGTGGCAGATATAAGATTTTTAAAATTCTAATTTTCATTCAAAAACGGGACTTTTATCATTGGCAACAAATACTGTCAGTTGTTTTCCTTGAAGTGATGGCTAACTGTTCATTTGTGAGGAACTGTCTGCCAAGTGCCCAAGTTTGAATAGCCATAGTTTGTCAGTTGTTCTTTCAAGTGAAAATAGTGTTCCACAAAAATAGCAGATAGTTCACCTTCCAACTCAAATGACGGCATAAATTTTCCTTGAGACAGTCATCGCACTGCGGTAGGCAGCCAGGGTGCTGTGGGTGGACTTTCCATTTTGTCACACAGGAGATGAAAAAGACAGGCACTCAAGGGGAGAGGCTTAATAAAAATCTATAATTTGCAAAGCTTCATCAAGGACATTCTTAAATGAAACTGGCATTTCCTTTTTGCTGTGTGGCAGTAAAAACCACAGTGACTGCTAGTCGAGTTCGGTGCCATTGTCTTGCTTCCTGCTGAGACGCCAGCAGTCCCAGCCACTCTTGCTTTTGTGCCATCATCACCAAAGCCAGAGAGCGAAAAAGGCAAATAACATATTGGTATTATTATGGCAGCAGTTTTGACCTCCAGGGCCCTCCGAAAGGTCTTTGGGGACCCCAGGGGTCTGTGGAACACATTTGTGAACCACTGCTTGAAACTTCTGCGAAGGGCCAGCCCACCAGGACAGAAATTGTAGCTGCTAGCACATCTGGGAGGAGAGCCGAGGTGCTTTTCACACAGAGCAATTTGCCTGACTTTTTGGAACCCGAGATGGACTTTTTACTTCTTTGCAGAACTGAAGGCATCTGGCTTGGGAGCATGATTATTCTCCACTCACCTTTAAAATGCCTCAGCTATTACTAAGTCTCTGGCAGTGATATGTTGATTATGTGAATTTAAAGCCCACAGGAGCCAGAGGAATGACAGATCAGATTCCCTTAAGCGAGAAATAAAATCCAGGAGCCTGGCAGCGGGACACGTGGCTTTCACTCCTGCTGACCTTTGGTGTCACCCCGCAGAATGACTGCTTCTGGGCCAGATGGCATGTGGCTTAAAACGGAGATGTTTCAACCTGTTTCCTGGCATTAATTGTGCTCGTTGATACTACTTCGTCGCGCGAGCCATAATTCTTCCTCGTCAACCTCATTTAGATTTTTTTCTTGAGACAGTAGAATTCTAACTGTCTTCCGAGAATCCAAGCAATTTGCAAAGGTCTAATTTCTTTTACATCTCTAAACCCCAACCTTTTTCGCTCCAGTCATTGTTACAGGCTGACAGACACTGAATCTTGCCTATTGAATGTTAAGTCTAGCAACTCTTAAGGGAAATGAGATGGGAGGACAGAGTCTCAATGCCCTAAAGCAGGCGGCAGATTGTAAGCCCATTTAACTTTTTAAGGGCACTAAATGAGGATCAGTTTGTAAAGGCAGCTTTTCAAGTGCAGCAAGATAGCTTCTTCAATCTGATGGGGATAAATGGAAGGTGAATACCCTTTATCTTATCAACATTTCACCAAATAATATTTTTTAAAGACTTTCAGGTCAGCTATAAACAAGCAAAGACTCTAAGCAGAGCTCTTAGAGGTGCCGAAGCAGAACAGCTTCTGAGTGTGGAGTGTCTAGACTAGAAGCAAGCTTTCACGACTCAAAAACTGAACTTAGAATTTATTTCAGAACTAATTTGAAGTGGGCTCCCATGAATAACACAAGCGCACCTAGACAAGTAGGCAAGAGACTGCGGCCTTTTCTCTCTTAGGGTCATGTTATCTGAAATTTTGTTGTATGAGAGCAATCGCTTAGTTTACACAGAAAACACCGGTTCCAGGAAAGAAGAGAAAATAAGTTATGGACATCATATTTAACAGACTGTTTTCCTTTGTATTCTCGAACATCACTAGAAAACAAAACAAAACAAAACCCAAACAAGCAAAAGGCAACCATCATAAAGAGCCTGGCAAGCATGTAATTGCCAGTGTAAAACAGGAACTTCTGCATATGTCTTAATGTTCTAAGTTTTCTTTTTTTTTTCTCTGAATTCTGTTTCAATGCTTACAATAGCAGCAGAACATCTATGCTTTTTAAAGAACTATTTTGCCTTATTAAAAAACACAGTTTGTTTAAGCCAACAGTATTTCAAGTTACCAAAATTTAAACTGGCAGATAATGAAGGGCTGAGATGAGCGAATAAGGTGTGTCGGCTTAGTGTTTCAAGAGGTTATGGCTATGTTTCTTTGAAGACTCCATGAGATGGACACATAAAGAATGTATTTGCATGGGAGATGATGTTGCCTCCTGGAAGAATGACTCTGAGAGAAGATAACTTTGCTAGGATACTAAAAGTTTCAAGAACCAGGGGAGTGTGGCAGATGTCAGTGATGCTGCATATTCAAGTTGAAGTCAGCTAAGTCCTAGCCAGGAAGGCAATAATTGAGAGCAAGTAAAAACAAGGAGAATGAGAACTTCCCTGGTGGCCTAGGGGTTAAGCCTCAGCGCTACCACCACAACAACCTGAGTTCAATCCCCGGCTAGGTTGCTACCCCACATATGGCACAGCAGATCTCTCCTGTCTCCACGCTCTTCCTCTCAGCAGTGTATTTCAAAAGATCTGCCCATTCTGCTCCCCACTCTGTCTCTGGTGAATCCTCTCACCCCCCATACACACCTCTGGCCTACACCCCAGTTCTTCTACAGAAAAACAAACAAACAAAATGAGAAGAATGATACAAGAGAAAATTCTTTAAGGTTTCTAAAGATCTTAAGATCTTTAAGGGTCCAGGGAGTCTAAGTCTAAACTGCTTTGTAAGTCCATGCAATAGAACAAAAGGACAGCAGGCAAGGACTCCAGCAGCACCTTCATTGGCTTGGACTCAGCAGCACCTTCATTGAGTATGGTTTCTTTGCTGGGTCAGCAGTGCCTCTGGACATTGGTGGGCATTAGTGCTTCGGGTGGCTTATCTAGGCATTGTGTTTTCACCACTGGTGTAGCCCAAATCAACCCCCCAACAAGCAAGGCAGGTAAAAGGAAAATGGCAGCTGAGCACTGAAAGCAACGTAATTGTCTGACACAGTGTGAAATGATAATGGGACTGGGTATAATTTTCTGTTCCTATGTTAACAGTTCTGAGAATAAGTAAATATAGTTACTTGTTCCAGGAAATGTTTTCCTGAAAGATAAAGTTGTGAGCCAATTACAAAGTAAAATAAAAAGTTAACATTTAACGAGAACATATTCCCCACCAACACTCACTTTATGCATCTCACCTCTGCCCACCAATCTCTAGCTATCATCTTGTGCCTGATCCACCTTGCAAGACCTGCTAAAATCACCCAACCTGGTCCCTAATATCTCATCCTGCCACCCCCTTCTGAGATACTATTGAGACACTGTTAAAGTAATGTTTTTTCTGTACTGCAGCAAGTCTAAAAAGTGCTTTTGACTAATCAGTATTTTCTTCTGATTTTTTTTTGAGGGGGAGGACTTGAAAACTGATATAGCACAAACGGTGAATGTCTGCAAATTAGGAGAGACTGTGTGAGGCGCACAGGGGCCACAATTATACCTAGCGATGGAGCCAGGCAAATGAGGTTTGTTGCTGGTTTTGTGCTGCAGTTACTCTTTAGGAAGGTGAGAGTGGGGAGAATTTGCCTTAAATATCCATACTCACTCTTTAAGGATGAACAGCTAATGTCCAGCTCTGTGAAATTCCATCGTCACCATTATTTACATGATTCTTTCTTGATAACATGATGCTCCTTTCCTCCAGACAAAGGTGATTTTAAATTCATGTATCATAAAATCTTAAAAATGTGTGCATGTATACATTCAGATAGATGCCTGCCTGCGAGTATGTGCGTGTATATATATGTGGGTACACACACACGTATAGAGCATTGAGGAATTGAAGGTAGTTTACAAAAATGCAATAGGGTAAAAATAAGGCAATCCCATAAGGCAGTGCTCTATAGGGTCTTCTGGAAGCTTAATTTTTGGCTGCTACTGAGCTTCCCTTCCTCATTGCCATCAGTCTCTTCCGTACAGATAAAGGCAACTTTCTCTTATGGCCCATGAAGAGCAGCCGTACAACCTCAACACCAAAGTTCTGTCGCCCACAGTCCATACCTTGCCTGAGTCCGTCACCTGAGTAGAGAGATAGGCCAGTGGAGAAGTGAAAGAAGCCCCTGGAGTCAAAGGCCCTTGGGGTAGGGAGGAATCTGACCTCACTTTCCCGTTGCCCGCTCAGGGCTTGCTGCGCATGCGTTGTCATCAGCTTCAGTTCCCAGGTGCAGATAAGTGGATCCCTATGATGCTGACAATGGATTACCAGGAACTGATAGTTCTAGATCTTTGGGTGGCCTTGATATCCCACTGAAGAATTCAGTTAAAGCTCATTTCTGAACCAGTGAGCAAAGCCAAATCTTTCTTAAATTCCAAAAACTATGAACAAGGTGCCTGCTGATAAAGAAGAATTTAAGTACAGAGAAGGGCAGTATGACTGTGAAGGGGGTGAACTGTTGGGGAAAAGGAAAAAATTTCCCAGATACCCTTGGGGGGACTTTAAGATAAAAATCATAGGTGAAAATGATGATTCACCAGTTCGTTTCTGTGATTTGCCTATTAAAATCTCTGGGATAATAATTCCATGCAAGCATGCCTTTTTGCTGTGAATGTGCAAATTTACTCAAAGAAAATGGAGAGAGGATATGTCCAGGCTGTAGTGTTCGGGTGCTGCAAATTGAGGAATATACATGAGGTTCTATTTTCATGTGTGTTGCTTTCCAAGGATGCAAGACAATGTATTTGTCTCGAAGAAACTTACAAGTCCCTATTAACCACTTCCATAGAGTGGAAAAATTTATTCTTGTATTCTGTCACCAACAACTGAACACCCCCCCCCAAGTGTTGCTAGACAAGGACCACAGGAGCCATATCCCACCAGCGTCGCACTCTGATGTCATCACTTCCTGCGGGACATGTGTCAGGCAAGCACAAGAATGAAGGGCGTCAGGATTTTCATGCTTCTCCATCAGATCCGTCTCTATCCCCACCTCCTTTGGTTCATCAGGAAACTGTTAGTATTCAATAAGAGAGCAGAGCAATTTAATAATCATCTCTATTCAGGATAACCCAAATTCTGGTGCTAACGATCCACCAACTCCTGTTCCAGCACCTGTCAAAGTCAACCAGGCTATGATACCCTTGTGAGTTTATGCTCCCAGAGCAGCATGCACCCCTCCTATCTGCACCACCAGGACGCCATGCAGTCTCATATTCTCTCCAGGATTCAGATGCTCTTAATTTGAATTCCAGTGCCACTTCCTTACTGATGATTTCTGATCCATCCTGGTAACTTCTTGCCCTGGATATATTATCGCCCTGTGCCATCTAATATGAATCCTTCTTTTCTAGGATCTCCTCATGTCAAAATGGTGGTCTACCTGTGAATGAATTCCCTTTTAACCATTACAATATTAACTCTTTATCCCAGTTCACTGAAAAGCAAGAAACTCTGAGCCCTCCATTTAAAACCAGATGGAGGTATAGACTTATATCGAAACAAATCCCGGTACAGACTTATACCAAAAAGGCTTTGACCTCTTCCACCAATGCCGGGTCAACTTCCGCAACCCAACACCCTGGATCACATCACTCAGATCAGACAATATCTAGATCATGTTCACACTGATAATAGTATTTTGAACTGAAGAGCCGATGAATGGATCAGAAAACCCTAAATATAATCAACCTTTTTAATTAAACTTTGTTTTGGGAAGAAAAAGCACCTTTTGCTGAGATAACTACAAAACACTTATGATTTTGTCTCCTAAAATGGTTCTAAGCCTTGACTTTAGAAATTATGTGAAATTCTATATTGTAATGTGGATAAGTGGTTCAGGTGAACTCAGCCGATTTAACACCTTTGTTCCCTTAGTGCAGTAAATTGACCCAGAGGTGACCTTTTGTAATGAGTTCCTGAAAAATTTGCATTATTCCGCTTTCCAAAGTATTGTTTTTGTTCATTTTTTTGGTGATAACGTTTGTTAACCTGTGTAAAAGGATGAAATTTCAATGTGGTTTTGAAAATGCTGTTTTTATGTGACTCTAATTACAGTCACATACTGTTTTTTTAAAGCTGTGTTTTACCACTAATTTCTCAAGGCACAATAAAAATCCTAGAAATAAAAATTTACTGGAATACACTGTGAGGAAGACAGCTAAATGGTAGTTATTTCACATTTTAGGCATTGAAAATTTGAGATATAACAAATACATAATACATTTCACTGGAATGCATTTTCATTTTTAGGTATGCACAAAAACACCAAAATACTTTGGAATTCCTGTGTTGTGATAGATTAATATTTGTAGTCTTTAGAGGCATTACAGTCATTTGGAAACATATGGCCAAGGGAATTGACTTTGTAGGCTCCAAGTGGGGGAATTCTGTTCTTAGAAATGTTGTTTGCTTCCCAGAATAGTTGCAATAATGCACCACACTGATTAGTGTTAAGTACCATGATAGTATAGCATGGGCTACTCTGCTCATTGTCTGAAACAAAGTATTTATAATTTCTCATTTTGTGGGAGTGTTTGATAC
Source organism: Talpa occidentalis (assembly GCF_014898055.3). NCBI lineage: Eukaryota > Metazoa > Chordata > Mammalia > Eulipotyphla > Talpidae > Talpa > Talpa occidentalis. The sequence continues at coordinate 77,407,574 of NW_023601543.1, read as the reverse complement.
TCCTGTTATTATTTTTTCTTGTTTATTGGGTGTAAAACTATGACTTAAGGGCCATGGAGTAATTTGACTAGTGTATTAATGATGGACATTCTTATAGTAGCAAACTTGCATTTGCTTGAATCTCATTATTGGGTGATAATGGTTTTCCCTCTAACTTAAAAAAAAAAAAAAATTCTTTCTTTTTCTAATGGGAGAAAAGCAAATACATTTATTAGTTTTACATGACATGGGATTGGGGGAACCTTCTTGAGAGTTGAGGAAGTGGTTACACCTGTGATTTTTTTATGCTACGTTTGATGAAGAGTAGACAGTCATGGAAGAATATGATTGGTTAAGAAATATAAGGTAGGGCCTCCCCGGTGGCGCAGCGGTTGAGCGCTGGGTTGCGAAGCTGCCCGCGGCCTCTGCGGCGCCGGTTCGATTCCCGGCTGCTCCCCGGCCACCAGAGGAGGGTCCCACATGGCTCGCAGACCTCTCCTGCCGCTCACTGCTCCCCTCAGCAGTGTACTTCAGTCCTTCTGCCTGCTCTGCTCCCTGCTCTGGCTCTGGTGAATTCTCTCACCCTCCCGCGCTTCTGACTGTACCCAGTGCATGTATAAACAAAAAAAACAAACAAACAAACAAATAAATAAATAAAATAAAATAAAAAACATGCCTCTATAAAAAAAATAAAAATAAATAAAAATAATAAAAAAAATAAAAAAAAAATAATAAAAAAAAGAAATATAAGGTAATTGCAGTAAACTGGGGGACAGTCAGCAAGACCTGCCTGTTAGAATTCTTTTTGGAAGCCCTTAGTCTTCAGAGATAAGGATGCTACTTTCTTCCAGGAATAGAGGGGGCACCTCTCACTCTTTCAGAGAAGGGAAGTGGGCAAAAGTGAAACTAAACGTCATCTGCTGCTTTCTCAAACTCCTCCAACTTAAAAAATATTCAGTGCAAAGATACAGTGTTTTGGAGTAGCATGTCTTGAACCCCATCATTTCCCTACTCCCAAAGGTAAACTACTATCAACCTCAATTAATTTTGTCTGTTATTTTTTCATAAATTCGATTTTATTTATTATTTTTTATTGAGGTAACATTGGTTTACATACTGCATATGATTCAGAGGTACACGTTCACACCTCTTCAGATCTATGTGACCATATCACATCCACCACCACGGCAGCCATAGTTCTCTACCAGAGTCCATTGAGCTCTCCTCCCTTTTGCTCCACACCTTCCCCCTTCCTCTATGGTAGCCTCAATTTTGCAGTCAGATTTCTAGGATTGATGTCTGGTTTGGTTTTGGCTGACCCTTTGTTTGATTTTTCTATATTCCACATATAAGTGAAACCATCCAGTATTTGTCCTTATCCTCCTGGATTATTTTGCTTAGCATAAATTCCTTCCAGTTCTAGTCATGTGTTGCAAATGGCAAGAGTTCATCTCTTTTAGAGCTGAGCAGTATTCCATTCTGTTACAGATACCACATCTTACTCCACTGATCGGTTACAGGGCATTTAGATTGTTTTCTGTTCCTTGATTATTGTAAATAATGCTGTAATGAACATAGGAATATTACATAATCCTTTGCATTCTTTGTGTTGATACCTAGCAGTGGGATTCCTAGGTCTTAAGGTAGATCTGTTTTTAATGTTTTGAGAAAACTCCATGCTGTTTTCCATATAGGTTGAACCAGTCTACATTGCCACCCAATGATATATTAGGGTTCTATTTTTTCTACACACTTACCAACACTTGCTTTTTCTGGTCTTTTTGATATGGGCCATTCTCACAGTTGTGAGATGGTATCTTATTGTGGTTTTGATTTGCATTTCCCTGATGATAAGTGATGATGAACATTTTTTTCATGTGCCTGTTGGCCATCATATGTCTTCTTTGAAGAATTGTCTATCTAGCTCTTCTGAACATTTTTTAAATATTTTTTATTGTTGTTGTTCAGTTGTATGAGTTCTTTGTAGGTCTTACATATTAACCCCTTGTGAGATGTATGATACGCAGATATTTTCTCCCATTCTGTAGGATGTCTTTTCATTTTAAATAGGTTTTTTTTTCCAAAAATTTATTTATTTATACAAGCACTGGGTACAGTCAGAAGCGCGGGAGGGTGAGAGAATTCACCAGAGCCAGAGTGGGGAGCAGAACAGACAGACTGACAAAATACACTGCTGAGGGGAGCAGCGGGTGCAGCAGGAGAGGTCTGCGCGCCATGTGGGACCCTCGCCGGCCTGGCCGGGGATCGAACTGGCACTGCAGAGGCTGCAGCAGCTTTGCAGCCCAGCGCTCAACCGCTGCGCCACCAGGGAGGCCCTGTCTTTTCATTTTAATGATGGTTTCTTTCATCGTGCAAATGCTTTTTAGTTTGATGTAGTCCCATTTGTTTATTTCTGTTCTTGTTTCCCTTGCTGCTAGAGTTTTATGGTTTCAGGTCTTATATCTAAGTATTTCATCCATTTTGAGTTAACTTTTGTGTATGGAGTGAAAGAATGGTCTAGTTTCATTCTTTTGCATGCGGCTGCAATTTGTTGACAAGACTTTCCTTTCTCCAATGTATGCTCTTGACTCCTTTGTTATAGATGAACTCTCCATATAAGTGTAGGTTTATTTCTGGGTTCTCACTACTATTACATAGGTCTGTTTGTCTTTCCATTGTCATACTGTATTGACTATCATAGATTTGTAGTATAATTTGAAGTGTGGGAGTGGGAGACCTCTGTTCTTCCTCTTTTTGTCAGGATTGCTTTGGCTATTCAGGGTCTTTTGTAGTTCCATACATATTTCAGTAATGTTTGTTCTAGTTGATTGAAGAGTGCCATTGAAACTTTGACCAGGATTACCTTGAATCTATAAATTGCTTTGGGTAAGATGTCCATTTTAACAATGCTATTTCTTCTTCTGAAATATATTTCCATTCTCTGTGTCTTCTTCTATTTCTTTTAACAATGTCTTATAGTTTTCATTGTACAGGTCCTTCACCTCTCTTGTTAAATTTATTCCTTGGTATTTAATACTTTTGGATGTGCTAGTAATAGTATTAAAAGCTATTATTTCTTGTCTATTTCATCTACCGGCAAAGCACTCTAAATTCTGATGTTTTAGTATGAAGCTAACAGTGAAGACTAACCATATGACTTTGTTTTTTTCCCCCTTCCCCCTCAACCAGATGACTTTGTATTGGAGAAAAGTAATGATTAACTTATATAAATTTCACTGCCTTATAAGGTGCCTTTAGAATCAGCTTTTGCATTATAGGGACTTGTTATTTTTATTCAGATACACTGTATATGGATAATATGATCAGATATACTTTATATTGAATTCATATAAATTAATTGACATTCTTAGAATATTATTGTGTGTTACTTGAATAAACCCTCATGAAGTTTTTCTTCCCCTAAATTGTGCATAATATAAACTTTAAATGTGTCATCTGTGGATATACGTTATTAGATAGTTTATAAAATATAAATTTAGAACATATTTCTTTTTGGTAAAGGATGAGCTGATTGCTAATTTATCCTTTTTTTCCCTGTGAATACAGGCAAAACAAATTCTCATCTTGGCTGATTAGATACAAACACATCTCTGAACTCAGAACTGATGTTAGAAATAATATAAATGGTCATTTTAACCTTGACCAGACTAAAATAACAAATATACTTTTTTTTAAAGTAAGTGATTTTTCACACCTAGCAATTTGAGAGTCCAGTGTTAATGCAATATTTCCAGCAAGAAAGCTTTGTTATTAGAAGCTGAGTGCGGCAGTGTGAAATATTGGTGGTAAATGCTTTTATCATGTTATTGTAGGTACTTTGACTGGTATAAACGATTCTCTTTTTTGCTTGGTTTTAGGAGCTGTTAAAATATTACTGTCAAGATACAATACCTGTCTTTGTTTTGTTGTAATAAGAAAATAGCCATATTCTCTTTGTCTTCTCAACTATGTATGAAGAGCTTTCCTGCTTTTATTGCAATTCAATAGGGTTGAATGTGATATGAAACGACTAATACAATGTATTAGACAAAAGAAAAAAGTACCATGATGAAAAATTTTACATGTTAAAATTTTAATGTTAAAAGAAGTAGATGTTGACAACTATTTATTTTCAGTTAGGTTTAGGAAATATGTGTTATGAAGCAAAGATGATCAGATGAATATGCTATAGCAGACAAAAATTTTAAATAGCATTAGATGTTCACTTATCCAGTTATTATTTGAATGACCATGTGGGGTAGAAACATAACACAATTGCCTTTAGTGTTTCATTTTTTTTTTAAAGGAAAAATAATGCGAATCCTACCAGAGATAGTTTTGAAGCTATGATGGATTCAGGTCGAAATTAAATGTATGTATGGTGTACTATACTACTCTGAAAACTACTGAGGTGACAATTTAATTCTTAAAAATGGCTAGAAATATATGACTGTAGAACTGAGGCTCCCAGAGGGGGAGGGGTGAGAATAAAATGTGGAGGGTGCACAATGGACTGTGCTGAAGGACTATGGGTGCTGTGGTTGTGGGTGTGGTATGGTAACAACACCCAAAGGGAAGATCCTATCCCTCTAAAACACAACATTGTAAGCCAATGTTACCTCAATAATAAAACAACACAATAAAGTGGGGGTGCTAAATACCAAAAAATAGTATTTTGGAAAGTTAAAAATATTAGGGAGCAGGAAAATGAAGGTAGAATAAATAGTAAAACCAAGCCTAAGTTAAAGATGGAACCAAAAATTTGAACCAGAAAATTCTACACGTTGTTAATGAAGGATGAAATGTGGATAAAGCAAAGAGGCATGATACAAACATGCATGTTTCACAAAACACGTAAGTCTTATACCAAGTGAAAGTTCTCCTGTGGGTGCTCATGGAATGGTCACTGTGTAACATAGGGTGGTAATACCTGCTCTGACAGCATGGAAGAATCTCCTGGAGAGTCAATTCAAAATAGCATCCTTTGCCTTATTTCCACAAGAGTCTGATTCCTTTGATTTGGGGGACGGCTTAGTAATCTGTCCTTTCCTTAAGTATCCCAGGAGATTTGGAAGCAGCTGCCTGAGACATCTGGTCACCCAGTCTCCTTTCTGACTGGCTACATCCTTTCTGTATAGAGCAACCAAGGATGATCGTCTGAGAATGGAAATTGCCCTCAAATGGTTTTGAACTGCACTTCCAATTCCTTTTTCATAACTATAGGCGATCAGACTCCTGATGAATTTGCCAAAATCATGCTATACAGCCTTTTCTTCCAGCCGCAGAACTTCAAGGTCATTACCACCTCTGCATTTTGTGCTTATTTTCCTCCCTGAATTCGCTTCCCACAGATCTTCATGAGGCTGGCTCCTCCATGTCTCTGTTCAAATGCCCTCCTCGCTACTCCGTGATAAGTAGCCACCCCCTTTGCCCCACTCCATCCTCCTGTATCTCCTCACGTCACTTTATTTTTCTGCATGGCACGATCACCACTTGTTAATATATAATTAATTATCATCTTGTTTTTGTTTCTTCCACAAGAATGTCAGCTCTAAGAGAGGTGGGTCTTTGTACTAGTCTATCAAGAAAGAACAAAGATGATATGTAATCATATTTACAAAATTGTTTCCTGCTGTTTCTTCTTCATTTTTTCATTTTATTCTGACCCAAGGGCTATCTCCTGAGTTTTCTTGGTGCTCTAAGATGATAGAAAGTCCTGTGATTCAAATGTCCAGTCCAATGTGATAGTCAAAATTTGGAATTAATTTGAGGAAGAGGCCTTTTCCTACTGTCCCAGCTGAGGCAGGTGGAAAGCTACCAGTTGAGGGAGAATGTTCTGGTCAACTTCTTTTCTTACCCACTGTGGCTTTCTTTTTTTCTCCCCTGTTGCATTAAGTGTACTTCTTGGTCTTCTGGAGTTGGGGTGCTAGGGATTGGAGGAAGAGAGGTTGAGAGAAGTAGGGAAGGTTTGACTTAAGATTGTTACTATAGGGCCTCCCTGGTGGCTCAAGGGTTTAAGACACAACCTATGAAGCTATCTGCAGCCACTGCAGCACGAGTTTGATCCCTGGCCAGGGAGCAACCCACATGGCGCAGCAGACCTCTCCTGTCTCACCCACTGCTCCCCTCAGCAGTGTACTTTGGTCAATCTGCCTGTTCTGTTCCCCACTCTGTCCCTGGTGAGTCCTCTCACCCCCCACACCTCTGGCCTCTACCCCAGCTCTTGTATGCATAAATAAATAAATCTCTTTAAAAAAGATTGTTACTATATAAAACTGGGTTGGTGCTTTCTTGACCTGACCACAGATTTTAAGAATCGATTTTTTCTTTCCTGGGCATTTTTATGGTTGATAAAAATTGCTCTTATTGCTCTGGGCCTCTCCCTGTAGTTCTCTTAATGGAGATGAGTGATCTCTCATCCTGTTAGTTCTTTATTTTTTCCTGAGAATCCTGCAATGCCTACAGTTTCTCTCCACTGAGCTATGTTTATCCCTCCAGGTGGCCCTCTCGGAGAGGACCTAAGCGGGCCTCCATACTGATTCCCTCTAGTGAGGGGCGAGGTCTGGCCCATGAGAAACACACTTCCTTTTCCCTATGAAATTCTGGCTGTGCGGGCCATTCCCAAATGTTACCACCCCCTCTTCCTCAGTTGTCTAAGAAATTAGTCAGCTTGTTTCTGGCAACTTAGATTTTCCAGGCAACAGTGTAGAGTGTCCCCCGTGTTACAGAGAACACATATTTAGCTTTCTCAACGGTCTCATCAAATGCCCCTCTCCTGGGAGGTGAAGAGGAAAGCATATCTCATCCCTTCCTCCAGGTGGGAGGAAAGGCAGTGAAGTCCAGTTTCAGGCTGTTTGATTGGTCAGTGGTCAGGCCATGCTGTTTGTTAATTATTTTCAACATCACTCTGGATCCAGCTGTTCTTGATGTTCATTTGGCTCAGGAACCCCAGATGGTGAAATGCAATCAACTTGGGTTGTATCTACCAAAACTAATGAAGGGGAAGAAGTGGGTGATTAAACAGATAATTCAGAAAAGTGCCTCAGGTATTGGAATTTTCTTGGCAAAATCTCATCTGAATCATTCTGAAAGGTGTCAGGATTTGGCACATTTTATAAAAGTTCCAATAATGTTATGCTGAACAAAATAATATATTTTTTATTTGACAAAATTGTCAGGGAGAAGTCAGTCATATTTTAAGCATCTTTTAAGGTCAGCTCTACATAAAAATGTGATATAGTTGGAGTTCATATTTAGCTGAGATGAAGAGGGGATACAGAGTCCTTTTCCCTCTACTGAATGAAGCTAATTTTTAAATCCTATATCATCACATAACAGGAAAGAGTTGGAACACTTATTCATTGACCGTTGCTTGTTGTGCTTTAACACTGTTCCTAATATTTGCCTTGGATATTCTGCTTGGTCTATGCATGTGGCAGACTGAGTGCAAAATTAGCTTCAATTCTTCACCGCTTCTTATATTTACACCCTTTCAAGTGTCCTTATCAATTCTCTTATCAAGAAGTGTGTTCTATTTTCTTACCCTCTTAAATACGGACTGGCCTTGTGATTTGCTTTGGCCAAGAGAAAGTGTTAGAAACCCAGGGGCCTCGTGTACCTGCCTCTCAAAGGCCTGCCATCAAATTTGGCCTACCTTGCTGGAACATGAGAGATCAAATTGCGGAAAGCTCATTTCTCCCCCACTCAAAAACTATGCTAGACCTATGGAGAAGCACCAAACCTCAAAACACACAAGAGTGCCCAGCCAAGATTAGCAGAGATACCAACGAGCCTTCAGCTGATTGTGGACTCATGCAGGAGATCAGAAAGCAAAAGAAATATCCAGATTGCTGGTATTTTTGCGAGAAACAATATAAATGCTTATTGTTTCCAGTCACTGCATTTGAGGATGGCTTGTTATACAGCTTGAGTTAACTGATACAAGTCATTTTCACCCTCCCTTTCCCCTTGTGGTCAGAGAATTACACACTCTCCAGTCTTACAAATAAAACTTGTTGAATATGAGTTTTTTTTTTTTACTTTTTTTTTTTTTTAAAGATTTATTTATTTATTTATACAAGCACTGGGTACAGTCAGAAGCGAGGGAGGGTGAGAGAATTCACCAGAGCCAGAGGGGAGAGCAGAACAGGCAGACTGACGAAATACACTGCTGAGGGGAGCAGCGGGCATGGCAGGAGAGGTCTGTGCACCATGGCAGGAGAGGTCTGCGTGCCAGGAGGGTCTGACGATCCCCTCGTCGGCAGCTGGGGATCGAACCGGCACTGCAGAGGCTGCGGGCAGCTTTGCAGCCCAGTGCTCAACTGCTGCACCACCGGGGAGGCCCGAATATGAGGTATTTTTAAATGACATCTTACAAATATTTCACGTGAAGAACTGGGGAGAGTTCATCTTTGAAAGGGTTTCATTTATAAAGTATTTTCTTCGGGTTTTGTCACATGTTCACATATTCATTTTCCAGTTTTCTCATTAATATCCAAGTTATAAAGATGATTAACCTTCAATAAACTGCATAGTAACCTTGAACAAACTGTGGAGGATTTAGCTTAAGCAGACATTACACATGCAGCTGGTGTTTCCTGGAGTCCGGGTGATCAAATACTGAAGACAATAAGCAAAGTCTCGCGCTTATCAGCATAAATCCTTATTCCAGAGTCGTTCTTCTGAATTTGTGTCTTGGGAATCTCTGAAGTTTGTGGGAGCCATTTGTGCAATAGCGGAGCTATGTTGGTTGGTTCTTACTCTCGATTTAGCGCTGTGCTTTCTGATGGACGGATCTATCTTCGGGGAAGTTGGAGCGCCACAGCCATATTCTTCATCTTCGCATCCAAGGAGGCTCAAGTCAGCATGAGTTACCTTGGAGGGAAACCCTCCTTTTAACCCCATCCTTTCATGGGTCCCGACAATCTGAAATAGCTTTCTAAATTGATGTTTTAAAACTTTCTTTTTCATCCAACCAACCCAGCTCTCTCTGATATATTTCAAATCACATGTGAGTGAGCTACTAGCCCTTGCAGCTCTGCACACGCCCAGATGTCCGTCACCAAGATGGACATCATTTTGGATACCTCTTGACTACATTTTAGACATTGAGGAGGTCGTTGGGCAAACATCTGTTTTAGGGACAGATGTCTGCATAATCTTTGATTTTCAGTTTAGAAAATCATAATCTTTGATTTTCAGTTTACTTTAACTGCAATTAAAAATACTTTTTTTAGTAGGGAAAATACCTTCAAAATGACTTTGTGTTTTAGTTCATGAAAACAATAAATGCTCACACTTGAGTATGTAGACAATATAAGGAAGGATATATGAAAATGAACTTAGTGTAATTCTCTAAAGTGATTTTTTGGTATGTATTTTATATGTATTTTATGGCATTCTGTAAGGAAGTTTGAGTATCCAGACTGTACCTTTTGTACAATCTCTTTTATGAATATTTAATTATTTTAAATGTAATTCATTAGAGGGTTGACTTAATTTTTAACTTCTAAAATCACATGACTTATTTGTATTTTAACTCAATTGCATTTTGTATATTTTAGTTAAGGCTCAATACACATAAATTATTTAGTTTCCTCATGTAATATCTATGGAGTCACTTAAAACTGAAAAGATGAACTGTATTCACTTCACTCTTTGCCCGTGTTTCATTGCAATCAATGTACTCAGTACTTTTTTGAAACTAGGTTCTTTCTTTAGGGTAAAGATGGAACATGTCCACTAACCCAGCCCATTTATAGGAGCAAAGCAGTACGTGAAGGTGATTTGAGGAAAAGCACAAATAAATTATTACTAAATCCTGTCTTCTTTTCTTTCCCAGTGTTATTGACTTCCAAGGGGGCTGGCCACACATTAGGAGGATGCGGACTAGGAAGACACTACATTGTTCTAAATACCAGGTGAGCATAAACTCCTTTCGTTATTTTTAGAAGGTCTCTAAGGAAACATTTTTATTTGACTTGTATATTAACTTTAATTTTGTGCTCAGATAGACCGGCATTTCTGTCCTAGCCATTTCAGACTACACATAATCGACTTTCCTTGTATTGAATCCAGGCACCTCCACCCCAATGAATCATTGGTGCACCGTCACCTCTGGGTCTCGCCCCACAGTATTGCCTCTCCTGGTGAAGGGTTGTCTCAGCCAACCAAACGAACCAGCCAGAACCCTGGTGGGCATGCTAGAGTCCTCTGTGCTCCTCCCTCACTCGCCATGTTGACTTGGTAACCAAGGCCTGCAGGTTCCAGTTTTATGCTTCTATAATCCAAGCCATTGCTTTACCACAGCGCGGGCACCCGTCGCTTCTCTGGTGGACTGCTGAAAGAACCTTCTTACCACTTCCCCACCTCCAGTCCCATCACCAGCCTCACTCATCTGACTCAGCTGCCCAAGGAAACTTCGAAGGTGTGAGTCTATTTGCAGATACAAATTTATGCTCTCGAATTTGGGATAATGTCACATTCCTTGGCTTAGCCCTGAAAGGCCCTCATCAGAGCTAACCTGTCTTCTGCTCCAGCCTCTTTTCCCACCCTGTGCCTCTGGGTGTCCTTTTCTTCAGCTGCACATTTTCAGTGTCCCCCTGAAAATGACAAATAGTTGTTCCCTGCTTCATGGTCTCCCCTACAGTTTCCCTCCACCAGCTATTTCTCTCCGTGTTTTTGCCCTCACTTTATCTCATCTTTTCTGGTTTTTAAAACTCTATTTTTCAACTGCCATGTACAACAACACGATGGACCTCGAGGGCATTATCCTAAGTGAAGTAAGTTAGACAGAGACAGACAAACACCATATGATTTCACTCATGGGGAAGACTAAGAAACAAAAGAAATGAACAAACCAAACAAACAGAAACAAATGTTTTGACTAGAAGAACAAAATAGTGCTTAGCAGAAGAGCAGGGTGGGGGTAGGGGAATTGAGGAAAAGGTGTCAACTGTAGGGTGAAGGATGGAAACCAGAATTTTGATGGGGAACACGTAGTTGGTACAGATGGTGATTTATAATGCCGCACACCTGAAACCTATATAATGTTATAAGCCAGAGTTGCTTCAATAAAATTTAAAAATGCATTCTTTAAGACTCAACAGAAATATCATCACTTCTTTCTAAAACTTTTCTCCAGCCAAGCGATTTTGATGCCTCTGCACTGTGATGAGTATACCATTTGTATTTGCACCATGGTGGTTACACACTGTGTGTTAGTTGTTTATGTGCCTTTCCAGGCCACTGGACTAATGGGTTTCAAAGTGTGGTCCCCTTTGCAGCTTCACCTGCAAATTTGCTAGAAATGCAAATTCTCAGGCTCCATCCCACCCATCCTGCAGCGGGTCTCAGCTAGCTAAAAGCTAAGCATTGCAGGTTTGAGTCCTCTGGGGGAAAATCCATTTTCTCTCTTTTTCTCAATTCTAGACAATACCTGCATTCCTTGGCTTGTGATCTCATCCTCCCTCTTCAAAGCTAGCCATAACTGGCTGATTCTTTCTTATGATGCCTTCACTCTGGTTCTGATTTTTCTGCTCCCCTCCCCCCTTCACGTTTAAGCTCTATGTGGTTGTATTGGACCCACCTAGTTAATCCAAACTAATCTCCTTATTGATAAAAAAAAAAAAAAGTGAGATCATTAGCAACCTAAATCCATCTGGTTTTTTAACAACATATTCAGTGGTGCCAGGGATGAGGATGTGGACATTTCCTGGGTGGGGTCATTATTCTGCCTACCTTAACATTAATTTTGATAGTTAAATTCCTATTGCCTTTTGCTTTAATGCATGGACTTTTAGGAGACATCTAGGACTCCTTTTTCATGGCCATTTCTTGTGAAGAAGGCAGGTTGAACATTTTGTGGTGATTTAGAATATTTTGTTGAAAAGATGACCCCCACTCCCAGGATTTATAATTGTGAATGTAAAATATGAACTTCTGTCAAGGTTGCACAGGAAAACACATTGCAGATGGCAACTACAGACAGTGAGATCTAGGAAAATAAGTCTGTCCATATGTTAAAAGGAGCTCAGCTTCAAATATTTAAAAAAGAGAAATAACGTGTCATTAAATAGTACATCTTTGGAGAAGGGGCAAGGCAATGACTTATTCAATTTTTTCCAGAGCATGGTTTTTAGATCAAACTTGCCAAGTCTTTCTTTCTTCATTCACACTGAAGGCTAGGGGTGTCTTATATCGGGACTGCAACAATGTAAGAAAAAAATTAATAACAAAAAAGTTCTCTATATTTAAGAATCCCAGGTAATTGCTTAGATTGTCCTCTCATCTACCTTCTGAGCCCAGCCATCCAAAACACTTTGATCAGTAGCTGCCTTACCGCTGGTTTGGCTTTCTTTCTTTCTTTTTAAAAAAGATTTATTTATTTATGCGTACAAGAGCTGGGGTACAGGCCAGAGGTGTGGAGGGTGAGAGGATTCACCAGAGACAGAGTGGAGAGCAGAACAGGTGGATTGACTGAAACACACTGCTGAGGGGAGCAGCAGGTATTGGAGAAAGCATTCATACTGCGGACTTGTCTTCCCATTCATGTCTTTCATTTGTAAAGATCTTTGTACCAGAAAATAGGGATGGGGATGAAGCAGTAGAAATGCATTTGATGAAGGATTTGAATTTTAAATATTGAATTTTGACAAGTTACTCTTTGGAAGCTGAGACTATTTTTTCAAATGCAATGTGTATACATAGTATAAGGTCAGGACCAGGCCAATGTGAGCCAGTTTGGACCTGCATTGGGCGGTCCAGGTGTGCATTTGTGGACAGTGGACCAGAAGCATGAGAGGAGGTGATGCGCAACCAGAAAAGCCTTGTTATTTTAAATTACCCTCAGTCTGGGATTTTCCCACGTCCTAGTGAGAAAGCAACGGCAGCTCCCCTCTGTCACTGTGCACACCCCAGTCCTTCCAGCTGCCCTGCTTATAGAGTACGCTTGAATTAGCAATGAACCAAGCTGAATTTATCCTGCACTGTAAATTCAATACTTACATTTTAAAGAAGTGTTTGCAAATTCTGAGTTGTATTCCTCAGCTATTGCTAAGGCGAACAAGGTGCAGAAGGAAAGAAACACCTTGTGGTTCTTTCTAGTCAACATCTCACATTAAATTGGAAAGACCTTTAGCCTCTGAAGTCAACCAGAACAAAATGTTCTTCAGTTTAAGTGTGTTGTGTGTAGCAAGGGTTGTGATTCTCTAACTGAAGGTTGAGAAGCTGCGAGATGATTACCAGGCCAATCTGAGCACAAAACTCCCCAGTTTTGCCCTTACAGCTTTTATTTTGAGACAATACATTGTTTTTTTTTTTTTCTGTTCTTGGACAACTTTTTCGCATTATTTTGCCCTTACTGTTAGAGTCCCATGTGATACCCAGGGAATCGCCACTGTGGAAGCTTGACAGCCATAGTTCTGGACTTATCCGGAAGGGTGAAGCATCTGCGCTATCTTCTAACAACTAGGAAGTGACCCTTGGACCACCTGGCCACCCAGGAGGATGGGTTAGGAGGCAGGATAGAAGGACATTGATTTCCCACATTGCTACTGTCCTTTAAGCAAGGGGATTTGTATGACAAGTTATAACAGAGAAGCTTTCAAACCCTTTGCTCATGAATCTGCCTTGCAGAAGTTCACCCTTCTAAGAAACAACTGCTCCCTCCCAAGCTCCAAATGGAAAGTTTTCAAGGCCATATTTGCTATGAGGGATATTTATCATGGAAGTTAAGTAACTTACACTTTAATTCAAGTGTCCTCTCAACATTGAGAATAGCTTATTTTCTCCAGGAGGCCCCAGCAGGTTCCTGTTTTAAAGAAATGGAAAAGAAATATATTGCTTTCAACAGCCCTAAAATCAATACCATTTCAAATATAGATGGGACCAAGTTCCTTGTGCTCCTAACGTGAGCTGAAGAACGGGGATGACCTGAAGTCCTGTGTGATCATAATACTGCGACAGAAACCACAGTGCCCTGGGGGACAAGTGATTGGCGCCCCTCCTGTCCATTTCAGATGAAGGGGTCGACCCCTGCCCGCCGGCACGGGAGCAATGGTCTCCTCTCCTTCCATAGTTAGCCGCTTCCCTGCGGAGCAGATTTGGGACCAGACCATTGAAACATTAACATGTACCCTTTCCTTCACCTTTTATTTATTTATTTATTTATTTATTTATTTATTTATTTATTTATTTTTATTTATTTATTTATTTTTTAATAGAGGCATGTTTTATTTATTTGTTTGTTTGTTTATACCAGCACTGGGTACAGTCAGAAGCGCGGGAGGGTGAGAGAATTCACCAGAGCCAGAGCGGGGAGCAGAGCAGGCAGAAGGACCAAAAGACACTGCTGAGGGGAGCAGCGGGCGGCAGGAGAGGTCTGCGCGCCATGTGGGACCCGCCTCCTGTGGCCGGGGAGCAGCCGGGGATCGAACGGGCGCTGCAGAGGCTGCAGAGGCTGTGGGCAGCTTCACAACCCAGCGCTCAACCGCTGCGCCACCGGGGAGGCCTGGTTTTATTCTTTTAAATTTGTACGTAACATGTAGCTTTTTGGTGAAGGGAGAAAGACCTCGATTCCTTTGTGTAGTTTCCATCTCTCTGTGGCAATTCTCAAAATTGCCTTTTATCTCAGAATTCAGTGAGCATATTTATTTTAAAGTGTTTGTTTTTGTAACTCCAACATCCTCCCTTGCTATTCTATTTCTATTTTTGTTTCTCCCTGGTCTTAATTCAACTTGTCCTGGGTCCAGCCTGCCTGTCTTTGTTTGCATGTTGGACATTGTGTTTGAAAAACCGTAGAAATAATTTGTGGGCCAAGATGATGCTGTTTTCCTCAGGAGAGGATTCCCATTTGTTTCTGCCAAATGCCCAGGGGTACCAGCAATCTTGATCACCTCTGTCCATTTTCAGGGTTGAGATGGATTAGAAGACCTGCAGCTCCTGCAGGAGGCCATGTAATTTCATGTCCTCCTAATTTTAGAGTATAGACGTTCCGTTATCCAACCCAATGTGGGGAAAGTTAACCATCCTCTCCCCTCCCCACCTACTTTTCCTGGTGACTCTGGAAAGGCGCGAATATTGTTCCTTTGGCTCCACCAGGTTGACCAGATAATTACTTAGCCTTTTAGCCTCTCAGTTGTACCCTCCAGGACCACCAAACACCCACCAGAAGTAGATTCCATTATTTCCTTTCTTCTACTAGCTTCTGGATTTTTGTTGTTGTTGTTGTTGTTTATCTAGTCCCTCAAGATGGGTGATTGGGTTATTACTTTGGGTTCTTTCTTGTTTCTTGAGGTGGGCCTGTATTGCTATATACTTTCCTCTTAATACTGCTTTTGTTGTGTCTCATACTTTCTGGAGTTTGTGTCCTCATTGTCATTTCTCTCAAGATATTTTTTAATTTCTTCTTTGATGTCCTCATCAAGCCAGTGGTCTTTCAGTGGCATGTTGCTCAGTCTCCATGTACAGAAGATTCTAAACCCGGAGTTCAGTTCTCAGTGCAGCGCAGCTAATCTCCTGGGGGTCTTGTCCAGGTAATACTTTAGTATCTTGTTAACATTGTGAGGCCTTTAGGCAGAATAAAAAAAATATTTTGCCATACTTTTCCAGTGGTAGAGTGTGCAAAATTACCTAATCTGTCATTAGCAGAAGCAGAAGTCCCTCATCTTATTTTTGGTTATCGTTGCTTGTTTTTAAATCTTGAAAACATCCTTTATTGTTTGGTTAGTTACAGTCCACACATATAATGTGGGCCTGTGTGTGTGTGTGAGTGAGTGAGTGTGTGTGTGTGTGTGTGTGTGTGTGTCTACTTTGGTTATCAGTAAAGTCTAAGTATTTGTTTTGGTGGCTAACTTTATAATGATAACACCACAGAATGCTTTTAATCCTTCATTTCTTCAGAAAGTATCTAATTTTTAAAGAAATCACTTTGATTAAGAATGATAAAATTAGTACACTACTTTCTCACTTCACTCTACCAGTTGATTAGAGTTGATTGTATTGTATTTCTTAGTGTCTATCCTGACACCTTTAAATGTATTTCTATTATTTAATCTTTCAGTTAAAAACAGTAGCATTTGACATACAGCTATTAAGAAAGACAGAATATAAGTAATGCATATATGAAGTAAAAGAGAAACAATAGACTAGGAAAATGCCTTGAAGGTTTAATTTTTATGCACACAAATGGCCAATTAAACTTAATCCTTGGAATATAACTATGTATTTCCTTTTAGTTCTGTCAATTTGTGCTTTAAATATTTTGAAGTTATGTTATTGGATACATATAGCTATAGACTTTTAATGTATTCCTGGCACATTAATTCCTTTATTGTTACAAAATATCTTTCTTTTTTTTTAAAAAAAAATGTTTATGCACACAAGAACTGGGGTGTAGGCCGGAGGTGTGGGGGGTGAGAGGATTCATCAGAGACAGAGTGGGGAACAGAACAGGTATATCTACTGAAATTCACTGCTGAGGGGAGCAGCAGCGAGACAGGAAAGGTCTGCTGCCCTGGCTGGGGATCGAACTTGTGCTACAGTGCTGCCCATAGCTTGATAGCACTGACTTTAACCACTGTGCCACCAGGGAGGCCCCAAAATACCTTTCTTAATCTTAAATATTGCTTTTTTCCTTAAAACCTTTTTCTGATATTTGCATTACAATGCTACATTCTTTTGGTTATTGTTTAATGGTCTATCTTTTACAGAATTTTAATTTCAACCTTTTTCTGTCCTTTTATTGAAGATTCTCTTAAATGCATAATAAACTTAGGATTTTAATTTTTTTAAATCTCTTAAAACAAATTACATATAATGCAACTGCTGATATGTTTGCATTTATATTCTTGTTTTTATTTATTAATATTTATATGTTTTCTAATTCATCTATTATGTGATCCTTTTTCTTTCTTGCCTTCCTGTGGGTAACCAATTTTTTTTATTATTCAATTTCCCCCTTGATTAGTTTGTTAGTTACACATCCTTCTATTCATTTAATGGTTACCCTAGAGACTATGTGGCATGCTTCCTTAGTTTATTAGTTTAATATAAATTTTTAACTTTTTCCACTTCCCTACCAATGCTAGATATTAGGCGAGGTGAACTTTATTTCCAACTCTTCTGCCTTTTGTGATCTTGGTGTCATACAGTTTAATTATACATATATTTAACCGCGATAAGAAAATATTTTTATTGTTATATATATTCAGATTTAGATTTACCTTCATATTTGCCTTTTTATTGCCTTTCCTTCCTTGTTGTATTTCCATATTTCTCTCTGAGATGATTTTCTTCCTTCCAGAAAAACTCTTTGTGACTTCTTGTATTGTAGGTCTGCTGGTTATGAATTCACTTAGTTATTATTAGAGGGCATCTTTATTTCACCTACACGTTTGAGGACTATTTTACTGCATATATAGTGAAGTGATTGCTACAGTAAGCTTAGCTAGGCCCTCATCTCCGTCATCATTACCTTCTTTTATGGTGGAATATTTAAGATCTATCGTATGCTCAGGAACTTCCAAGTATGTATTGCAGTACTGTTCATTTTAGTGGCCATGGTGGACAGCAAATCCCCAGAACTTATTGGAAAGCACACTTGCAATGGGAAGTTTATACCTTTGACCAACATTTCTCAACAACCCCTTTCAGCCCCCCTCCCCTGCAACCATCATCCACCAGTCGATACCCTGATTCTAGCAGTTTGGCATTCTTAGATTCTACATATAGTGAGATCACATGGTATTTGTCTTTCTCTGTCTTATTTCACTTAGCATAATGCCCTCAGGGCCCATCCATGTTGTTGCAAAAGGCAGATTTCCTTCCTTGTATAATATATATATATATATATGTTTATATATTAATCTAATTTACTATAAGGAATATTACTTTCATATAACAGTTTCATCTCCTTTGAATTTATATCTGAAAGTGGGAATGCTGGATCATGTGGGAGTTCTATTTTTATACTTTGGAGGCGCCTCCATACTGTTTTCCATAGTGGCTGCACCAATTTACATTCCTGCCAGCTGTGCACATGGTCCTTCCCTCCGCATCCTCACCAGCACCTGCAAAGAATAGGTTTTGAATTGATCAATTCTGCTGTTAGGATGTTTTCAAGTTTGTTTTCTATATGATTGTAGGTTTTTTGTATGTTTTTCTTTCTTTAGTTTTCCTTGCAATTATTATGGGCTTTTTTCTCAAGATGAAACCAGTCTGGCACATTTGATTCATTTATTTCACTGCAGACCTCCTGTATCACAATCACTTTCATTTCTACTAAATGGTAACAACCCACACCCAGAGTTACAATGGTTGATAGTTACAAACCACCTACTATGAACAATTCCGAGTGCTTTGCATGATTAACTCAATTCATCACCATAACATGGCTGATGAGGTAAGGATGATTACTGTCCCTAATTGATAGAAGAGGAAACTGAGGCACAGAAAGAATAAATCCCTGGCCCAAGTTATGAAGGGCTACTAAGTGGCGGGATTGGGGTTCCTATCCCATCCTAAATCACGGGATTATCTTATGTTGTGAATCAATTTCCTGACTTTCTGCATCATTCGGACTTCTCAGGCCTCAGCCTTGTGCCCAGACTGCTTTTATGTGTGCTTATGGCCTAGTCGGGACTGCTGGAGACCATGTGGAGCGTATCGAGACCCTTATGGCAAATAATGCTTTTCAGCCTCCGGCAGTTCTCCTTAGAACAATTCTTACGTTTTCCACGGTTGACTCACTTTCCCACCCCTCTGAGACTTTCTGAACCTTTGTCCCTCTTTCTGAATTTCCTGCTCAACTCTGTTTTCCCAGTTTTAGTGGATAACTCAACGCCTGTGCTGCATGGGGCAATGTCCGAGCTGAGCTTTCTGAACGTCTTTTCTCCTCCAGAAAACTTTTCTGTAGTGCCATCCGTTCTTTTCTTCTTCTCTCCAGTTTGTATCCATTTCTCCCTCCCCACCTTGCTTGCCCTTCCTCCTTGCTCTGCACCCCAGGCAGAGCAAGTTGGGGGTTCTGTGGCTGCCGCAGGAACGCAGCAGAGTTCTGTGCTCTTACAGCCCTCGCTCGAGTTGGGGAGACAACTAAGAAACAAATCCGGGCCTCTCCTGCCAGATCATGGTCAGCGCTTTGAAAACAAATGAAGTGGGATAAGGGAGGCAGAGCTGGGGGGAGAGTGAGAGTGGTTCGTTTTTATGTTTGACAGTCAGGGAAAGCTCCTCTGGGTAGGTCCTGAAGGCAGGGTTGCCAGATGTAGCGAAGAAAAATACAGGGCATCCACTTAAATTTGAATCCCAGATAAACAACTAATAAATTTTTAGCAAAAGTGTGTCTCACGCAGTACTGAAAACTCTTCACTGTTTATCTGCAATTCACATTTAACTGGATGTCCTGAATTTTCTCTGGCCACCCTGTAAAGGAACCCTGGTAATAAGCCACCCACACAGTGGAGGGAGAGGTGGCAGGCACAGGGCATGTCTCAGGGATATTCATTTTATGTCTGCGATTGTCCTGCGCACTGGGGAGACAGAAAATCGCTGTGTCCTTCCTCCTCCCGTGCAGCCTTCTCTCCAAACAGCAGTCAGAGCAGGCCTCTTCACATCCAAATCATGTCCCTTCTCTGCTCAGCCCCCTCTGGTGACGTCCCTTCTCAGAGTAAAGGGCAAAGTTCTTAAAATGGCCTTCAAGATGTCGGTCAGCTGGTTTTGCCACACATGGCTCGCCAGGGGCCTGACGCCTGATTCCTGCCCCTGGATACTGATTAAACTTGTTTGTGCTGCAGCCTGGAGCTCAGAACTTTCCAGCGCATCCCCTGTGACTCTATTGGGCATTGGCCTTGGAGAAGGCTGCCTTACATGACCTCACCCGGCTGCTACCTCTCCCACCTTAGCTCGGGCAGCGCCCCGCTTTGCTCTCTCTCCTGAAACCACCCCCACCCCCTACCCCTCGCCCCGCACACTCCTCCTTTCACTCTCCGGTGATGGACCCACGGCCAGAGGCTGGACCTCCATGTGCCCCTCCCCCACTTTCATCAGCTCTCTGCTCAGGTGTCAATCTATCAGCAGAGGCTTCCCAAATCACCCCTACCCGCCACCCCAATGCCCTCTCCCTCTTGTGGTCCCCCCATGACAATTTTTCCCGTTATGTGTTTGTTTATATCTTGATTTATGCCGTCTCCCCTGCCCCCCAACATAAGCCCTTTGAGGGTAGCGCTTTGCTTAGTTGGCTGCTTCAGTGCATAGCTTGAGCTCAACACGGGTGGGCTCGTGAAGGCCTCGAGTGTCACGGGTGATCCAGACACATGGACGAACACTCCCAGATCACAGATCATTTTCAGGGAGTTCTAAACAGCATTCCCAAGGGAATATCATGCTTTCGTTCCTGATTTCCCCCCCTTCCTCTCGCTCTAGGTTGTTGTTTTCCCACTTTATCAGTAAACACCTCACATCCCACAGCCTCTGTACCCTCAGTCTCCAAACCCACTCAAACCCTCCCCCCCCATTTAGTGAGTGCTTAGAGTGTGCTAGGCATTATAAAAATCATCTCATTTCACTTTGACAACAACCCTGGAGTAGCTATTAGTCTTGGCCACATTTTACAGATGAGGAAACTGAGTCACAGAGACATTTGGAAATTTGCTGCAAGTGCTTGGGAATTCCTGCACGGGCGTTGACCTGCAACCACGGGGGTGTGGGGATAGGCAGACAGGCACCCCACCTGCCTTGCCATCAGAACACTCTGAGTTGTATATCATATTCATTTTAGACGGCCTCCCCTGGGGGTGCACCCCAATTGCCCACAGCAATAGGCAGCTCATTTCTGACTCACCCTTCCACACACGCACCTTTAGAATGTCCTAAATAAATGACTATACCAAGATCCTTGACTGAGAATCAGCTTTTGGGAGACCCCCAGACCGATACACTATCATCCAGTTTCCTCTCAGGGAAAAGTCTTCTTTACAACCACCAACGCCTTCTCGTTTGTTACTTCAATTGAGAGGCCCACACCATCCTGTGGAGCGCTGTCCCTCTCGCTTCCACAACCATCCGACCCCCTGCACACATCAACCTTTCTTTTGACCGCGAGAGTCTAGCTATTTTTACAAATTTCCTTTGTAACTGTTTGAAAGTGAATTTTGGTACATTTGATCATATTAGCCACCCATTTGATTCACAAAGATGGATGGAAATTTTGGCTTGACCAATCTGTGAGCTGGGGATGTTGTTGCCTAGGTAACTGCCTGTGTGGGCGTGGAATTAAGGATAATAGGCCTAATGCTACATATGAAAAGAGAACAGATTGCCTGGTAGAAGGAGGTGCATTAGATTTCTCAAGCAACTTGAGATGCCATTTAGTTCCCTGGAAGAGGCCATTTCCTCGGCAGTTAGAGGAGTAAATGACTCAGTAAGAGATGCTGTTTGACAGCAGGGATTTCTGAAAGGGGATTTTCCATCACCTCATTCCAACTTCAGCATCGTCATGGGAGAAGGTGGGGTGTACACATACATATACAGGGAAAATACAAATATCTGAGAAGAGAGAGAAATAGACCAGTCCCTGCTCGTGTAGGATTCCTCCATGCCCATTGGATGGAAAGGATTTCTGTACAAAGGCAAATAGATGAAATCTTAATTCTGTACCTCTCTGCCCAGGGATAGCAGTCAAATCAATATTCTGTGCCTCTAGGAGGAAATAAAGAGCATTTATACTGTGGACTCAGCTAAACGTGTATATATATTAGGATGTATTGAGCTTCCTGGCCCCGGTGGCATAAAACAAACACAATGTTGCTTAGTGCTTCACGGGCGGCTTCAACTGTGAAGGAAGATTTGTTCAGCCAATCCACACCCCAAAACTCTTGTGGCTGTTTTATTCGCCATCCTTCCTTTCAAGGTGCTTGTAGAACGGCCAGCACTCCCCTGGGCTTCCTGTGCCCGGGAAAGTGGAACTGGATTTTGGGGAAGAGATGCTGAAGATTTCAAGCACCCCTTGAAAACCGAGGTGTCGGTGCTGCAACCTCAAGAAATCATAAGCAAACGGGTCTGGGGATTTAAATTAGAAATTTTGGCCGAGAGAGCATCTTTTCACATATGATAAGGATGTAAATTAGGACTTGAGAGCTTGGATAATGTTATCATCATTTCAGGGGTTTGTATTAAAAGCGATAGTGTCTTTCCAGCTGTAAATTGTCATCCTTTGTGCCTTTTTTTCATCATATCCGTTCTCTCTATTCACCTTGCCTGGAGAGCAAGGCCTGAACTTTATTTCTGTGTTTTCTCCACTGTTTTAATGTACGTGCCTTGCTTCAAGTTCTGATGGTGCATTGCAAAGATTCTTCAGGATAATCACCAAGGGATATGCTGACATTATAAGGAAGTGATATGGTCCAGTTAAAAAGCCTTCTATATAGAGAAAAAATTGCATGCATGCCAACATTTTAATTATTAGATGGAGAATTTTAATAATTATTTCTGCAACAACTTGTTGACCTGGGAGCTGGACGTGGGCAATTAGAGGCTTCTCATCACCTGCTGCCCCCACCTCCCATTTCTGGAAGCTGCTCAAGGACACATCCCTGAGAGAAAATGTGTTGCTAAGACAATCTGGACAGTAAAGACTTCTGTATAAGCCTTTAAGATTTGGGGTGAGTGAGTGTGAAAAACTCTTGTCGCTGCCCAAGATAAATCCTCTGAGTGAGTTTCTTGGGTTATTAAAACTGCCACCTGCTCATTGGAGTGGCCTGCCCTTTTCCTTGATCCCTGCTTGTCCTCCATGCGTGGGAGGCCAGTTTCAGAACCCATCTGCATTGTGACCCACACTATCCCCTTTGATTCCTCCACTCACGAATTCTAAATGCGGCCTAAGTGTCTGGGATGATTTAGGGTCACCAAGGACAGCCATGGCTATGCTGAATCTTGAGGCGCTGATGATGTAATCAAGGAAGTCGGTGTCTTAGATGGCTGCCCATTACCATATCTTCTAGATACAACCTGGGGGTTCCCCTTTAAATTGCTGTGTCTTTTTTCTTCCTATTACCATAGTCAGTGTGTCTGTTTCCACCAATCCTTCAAACCCCACCCTCCTTTTTCTTCTTTTTAATATGGCAACCATGTAACCAGGTTTGTTGGAACAGAAGGAAATTCTCAGTGAGGATCAGAGGCTCTTTTCTGTGTAAAGTGTATAAGCTTTGTACATGATCTTGCCCTCATCTATTTTGTTAGCTCCAAGGTGTGTGTGTGTGTGTGTGTGTGTGTGTGCGCGCGCGCGCGCGCGCATGCGAATGCTTTTGTACTTCCTTCATAATTTGTTTGCTCTAAATTTAGGGACCACAGTGCTATTTCTGGTCCTTCAGTAATTGGCTCTCCATTGTATCTCTCTCTCAAGCATTAGCGCTCCCCAAGACTTCCAAGTCTGGTGCACTGAATGGGTGGCTTCTATGGTTCACCTGGATGTCAGTTTAGAAACTACAACCAACAAAGTATTATATGTTAATACTCTGCAGAAGTTCTTTGTTGAGTTGGTGGACTCACCTGAATGTAGGAGATGATTGTAATGGACTTTCTGGCGGGGTTGTAGGGCCCTATTTGTCTCCACGGTCCAAGCCTTCCTTTGGGGATCTTCTGGGCAAGAAAATCCTCAAAATTGGATGCTGGAGGTGAAGAGGACCCTGTAACCCGACCAGAAAGTCCATTACCATCACTCACACGTGTCCTTGTGGGTATATGTCTATTCAAGTTTCTTTAAGTCAAATCTGTGTCATCAGAACCGTAGAATTTCACACCAAAGGCCTCCAAGTTTATCCTCTTCAATCAGTGTGGTTCAGATGGTGATACCGGACCGCTAACATGAAATGATTCAATCAAGTTCCAAGTACTGGTCGGTTAGTGACGGCGGTGGGATGCGGCTGGGTCTATGGTGGGCTTCATAGCTAGTGTTTTTAGTGCTTTAGTCACTGGCTTTCCTGTGTGGAGTTTGGGTGTTGTGGGGGCAGACACATGCTGGCTTTCCTGTGATGACTTCCTCAGCCACCATGGGATGGGGGAAGCCCTATATCTGCCATACCGGGTACTCCTGGTCTAGCCTGTCAAGGATGGGAAACGTCCCCAAAGGTGCGGCACAGGTGTAGGCCGAGATCACACTCAGACCACCGCAGACAGTCTCAGATGCTGCCGGCCCCCTGCCCACGTTTGGCCTGGCAGGCTGGGAAGTGCTTCATTTCCTGCTGTGACTCTTTGACAACTGGCCGATGGGGAGCATTCAGGAGAAACTTCCACAGGCAACACATGCAGTCCATTCACAGGAAGTGCCAAGTATCTGGAACCCTCTGAAACCTTGACTCAAACTCTGGGCCAGCAGGCTGCTCCGAGCTGGGGGGAACGAAGACTCTGGCCCAGGCAGTGTGGGGCGGTGGCTTGGCTCTCTGCCTGTGCGCCTCTCACCTGTCACTCTGTGCTGACAGAGCTGGGGAAAGTTATTTTTAACCTCTCAGCACCTCAGTTGTCCCATCTATAAAGTGGAGATAATAGTTTCTACTCAGAAGATTGTTGGGAGGATTAAAAAGACGATATTTGTAAAGAGCTAAAGACAGGGCAGAACAGGTGCTTGGTGTAACCCCAGGCCATAGAAGTGGTAGCCGTTACTATCTTACTTCCTTTCCCCAGCATTTCATTTCCCTCCAGGCTCTGCTTAGGGAAGATGCTCATATTTGAATAAATAATTAGTTTTGGGAATGGATGTGTAAACAAAAGTGCAAGTTATGAATTTGATAAATGTTTTCTTCCATCGTGGATCTATCTCCAATTTGGTTACTGTACAAACACATAAATTAGGTACAATAAATTTATATTTCTCCAGAATGGTTATTGAAAGGGTTATGCTGATAAGTTTTATTTTCTGCCGAGCCTGTAGAGTATAAAAAACAAAACTGAACAATTTCATTGTTTATAATTTCAAAGTATTCTCACATATTTTATTTGATACCGACTTGGCAAAATACTATTATTATTATTTTTATTTTAAAGATTTAATTTATTTATACAAGAGCCGGGGTACAGTCCAGATGCACAGGAGGGTGAGAGGATTCACCAGAGACAGAGAGGGGAGCAGAACACGCAGACTGACGAAATACACTGCTGAGGGGAGCAGCAGGCAAGACAGGAGAGGTCTGCTCACCATGTGGTTTGCTCTGAGGCTGGCGGGGATCAAACTGGCACTGCAGAGGCTGCGGACAGCTTCACAGTGCTGCGCTCAACCGCCTGCACCACCAGGGAGGCCCAAGATATTATTACCGGGCCCATTTTATGGTGTGTTTGAGGGTCAAGATGTTTAAATCAGTTATCCCAAAATGCATTGCCAGTGAGTCTGGACTTGAACCCAGGTTTTTACTTCTTAAGGCCCATGGAAATTCCTCTTATCCATCTATAGGTAAATAATTTTCAAAGAATCTTTAGAATATTACTGCAGCACAGTTCTGGCCATTAGAATTTCCTGGTGTTGTCATGGTGGGTAAATGGAAATTTTACCAGGGTAAAAATTACTTTGTGATTAGGGACTAGAAACAAAGCTGATTTTATGATTTAACCACCCCGGTATCTTAGGAGGGAGATATGCTTTTGTACTGTGTGTGTGTGTGTATAGTTCTGTTTATAAACTTTCTGGTAGAACTGATATAGCAGATGAAGAGCGGAGAGGGTCAGAGAAGGAAACCATGCGTCTATTTAACGGAAAACTTCAAAAGTCAGTAAATCTTGTTTTTACTTCAGAAATTGTTACCTGGAACAGGGGGGCTGACCCAACAGAAAAACAGTCTGCAAACCTCATCTTCAACGGAATGTTTTCAGATCTCCTCCTCCTCAAATGACCAGGTAAACAGAATGTGATGTTTGTTTCTATGAGGAGATCATTTGAGCTGTCCTCAACTGCCCTGCTTGCAATAAACCTGCTTCCTCTTATTTGGGGCTTTTCAAAAACGCTTCCCATACCTGTATCCCTTCATCTATTATTCCAAAGAGAGATAAATTTAATTTTTATTAGCTGAGCATCATGAGTCATTCTGCTAACTGGCACCACCAACCACCTCCCCACCAGACTGGCCTTTGCTGAGGGCTCTAAATTTAGAAACGGCATGAGATTGCCTCCGGGTTACATAAGGAAGCCAGGCGGGTATTTTTAGCACGCCATTATACCTAGAGAGCCCTCTGCCGCTGTCTGATTTGTTAACCACAGGCTGGAGGCAAACGTGGTTACCCATTCTCTCCACGTGCAGCGCGGGTGCTGAACCCCGCAGGACCAAATGACATTTGCAGTTTTGTTTACTTGCAGTTCTTCATGTTTATTTCGTCTGTGCTAGGCACATACTGGGAGTCAATTGTGTTCAAACACGATGGCAATATTTTTACCACCTCTTTTATTTGAGGAAACCTCCTCCTTAATATACATGATAATTTTGTCTTTTTTTTTTTTCTTTAAAGAATGGAAGGAATGCTTGTCACCTGCTCCTTTCTTAAGGCTGCCGAGGGCACCGGCTATCTAGACCAGTGAGGCTTTGTTTATGTTTTCCTTCCCAGGCACTTGTTTTTACTGTTTTTGCAAGGGGATGACTGCAGCTGATTGGGAAAAACAAAAGTAGCAGGGCAAACAGGAGGAGGCTGGCTGCCCTCGGGAAGGAGCTGCAGAGTCTGGACTGCGCATTGCTTTGCTTGTCAGGCGTGCTGCGTTTCCAGCCTGCTATTCAAATCCACATTAGTCCCTTCTGATTCTTTGGTGCCGTATTTTACAATCAAGGACATGCAGTTCTCTGCAATGTTAATGCAAGGAGGGTGACTCTTATTTATTTTGATTGTTTTAAGATTATCTTCGAAGGGATTGGATGGGTGGTCATGTGCATTGCCTAGGAAATCGGTCTGTGTAGTCACACTCCTTTCTGCAGTCAGCGTGGGGAGCTGAGGGTTTTAGCTGGCATCTGTGTGCAGAGCAAGGAGGACGTGGTCAGGGGGAGAAGTGAATGGTGCACGTGAACATGAGGGCGTTCCCAGCAGTACAGTTAGAACCGCGGACTCAAACAGTTCCTCGAGACATTGCTCAGACATTAGTATTTCAAGGTGGTTCAGGGGTGTGAGCAGCAGGGTTGTACACGCTGGCCCAGGTGGCTCACTCGGTGGCCTGGTCAACGAGCTGGCCAGATGGAGGCCCCTCTCCCTCCCGAGCACAGAGGCTAGGTAGCCAATATTCTCTTGCTCACCCTTTCTCTTGGTCATAAAATTATTTCCGAAAAGATACATCTGATCATGTCATCTCATTTGTTAAAAAGCAAATGGAATATAACCATCCCTAAATAATGAAGATAACTAAGTAGCAATCAGATAAAAAGCAACTTATCTGTTTCTCAATAATATAATTTACATAAATATGGAAACAGGCTGTGTAATAAATGAAATGAAATAAGTAATTACATTTCTTAGAAATGGGGAGAGAAAAAGAGAGAGAGACCTCCTGACAGAATATTGTGTTACTAAATACAATATTTGATTCAGCCGAGTCCCCGAGTCAGCGCACTCTCCCGGGGGAACACCTGTTCCCAACTCCGGTCCCACAGATGCCGTGACTTCCATACCTGGACAGAAGTGGCTGCAGCTTCCCGTGGGCTCCCACAGGCCCAGGGGCTGGCTGTTTGGTGGCCCCACGTGACTCCGCCAAACCACAGGGAGGTAAGTTCAGAATGCCTGGTGCCCCAGACTGTGTCCTCTTGGACAAGACCACTTTCTCTCATATTTACTTGAAGATTGAGAGTGAAAGGGCCAGAATTTTCTTCCTGGAAGGCCAACCCATGCCTCACCCATGGATGCCACTCATGCCGGTTCTCCTATGAACCTGGCCTTGTAAGTTCCCACTTTATAGGGTACGGCATCATGGAATGTGTTTTCAGTCTTCTAACAGAAGCCCTGATAACCATGGTGGACGTGCCTGCCATGCAGATGAAGAGAATTTCTACTGCCTAGCGGGAGAGAGTCCCATGGGGCATCGTGGAAGTCGGACAGAGCCCTCCTGAGGGCACAGATGAGGTGTCCAGATGGCTGGCGAACAGGGCCATTTGGAATGAGGGCAGCCGTGGGTGCCCCTGAGGGGGCAGGCCAGCTCACTCAACCCAGAAATGACCAGTGGGGCAGCGGCCTCCTTGTCCATCTGAAGGCTACTAGGACTTGGATTGGCTGCTCACGTGGATCTCCTGGAGGGGTGGACTCCCTGTAAGGGTGGAACCCAGGGCGCCGAAGGGTGGCTGCAGGTGACTGGAGCAGCCCTCTCTCTTCCCTCCAGAGTCTGAAGGACATGAGCCCTGCGGACAGAGCATGGAGAAAAAGGCCCCAGGTGCTGTGTGGTGGCCACGCTGTTATGTACGCATCGCGCACGTGCTGTGGGAGGAAACTTAGTACAGGTTGAAATGGAACGTCACCAGGAAGGGTAACCAGGCTCCCTCTGGGCTAGTGCCTACTCTTGCTTGGAAAAACTGACAGAAGCTTGACTGCTTGTTTCTATCGACAGAGCTGAGTGGGGGGCTTCAGGGAAGGCTTAATGCAGGGCCCTCTGCTGCAAAGTACATTGCTGTATGGAGCGTATCGGGCATATTTTGTGCCCATAATCATCCTCTGAGCCCATCTCTTCCTGTGGGGACAGTGGCCACATGCAGATGGGACCCAATCTCCCCCTACCTTAACTGCACTGATGAGCTGATCTAAGGTGGCTCAGCAGCTATGTTCTGAGGGCACTCACAACCTGAGGGTAGCCCCCAAGAAAAATCCTTTACCACTGAGCAATGGTAGTTAGTAGAAAATAGTACTTCCTGGGTAGACAATTCTGAGGTGCATTTTACACAGCCCCTTGGGATTTCTAGAATGATTGAGCTCCAGCTGTTCACAGTGGTGACAACTTAATAACATACCTTATTAAAATTATGTTACTATATTAATGATATTAATATTACAGACTACATATTATATAATATATGCAAGATATTGGTATAGATATCATTATAGATTAATTAATAAATATTAATAATTAGCTATCATTAATACTTATTGCTCATAATTGACTTCCCATCCTCCTCATTTCACTCTCCTCTGTGCCCCCATTTCTGTTCCTTGGGGTCACTTTCCAAAATAAACTAGCACTCTGCAAGCTATGATATCAGAGCCTCATCTCAGACTCCGCTTTTAAGGAGAGTAAACCAGAAGGTGGCAATATGCCTATCCAATATACTCAGGCAAGGTTGGCAGAACAGATCTTTTGCAATGCTGCACCTACTTGGAGACTCTGGGGCAGGGTTTCCCAATGTTGGCACTATTGACATAGACTTGATCATTCTTTCTTGTGGGGATGCTGACCTGTCCATTGTAGGATGTCTCAGTGTCTCTGGCATTTACTCACTAGATGCTAATAGCTTTCCCCAACCCTGAGTTGTAACAATCAGCCCCAAGGCTGACTCAGTGCTGATTAAGAAGTACAGCTCCAGGGGAACAGAGCATGCTGCATGGCCAATAGACTGTCCGAGTCTCCGCACGCTTCTCTGGGAGCCAATGGGAACATCGGGGACGTGTGGCTTCCTGTTTTCTGCATGCTGCTTGTAAATTTCCCTTTCCCCCATAAAGTCAATTCCTAACTCATGCCACGTGACATGGTGGGATTCATACCAGACTTTGGTACATGACCCACAGTATTTCATAGTTGCTCCAATGGCCTGTAGGACATTTCCCACTGTCCCTGAAGGGAGTTTGGGTATGTATATGTACAAGCACCCACACATTTGCATACAACTGTGGGAGCTGTAGCGATCCCCTGAAGACCATCCACAGAACACCTAGGGGTTCATAGACCCCATGTGAATAATGCATGTGTGAGCTGAATTTAGTTTTCCCTAAGAAGACTTAATAAATTCACATCATAATCTACTTACTCAAATGAGTACACACATCTGGATTTTGAACCCCTAGATAGTGCTTCACTCAAGCAGGAGGTGCGAATCTCCTCTGACAGATTTAATTGTCAACGTCAGGTGGGAAAACATCTTTCTTCCCAAAGAAAACTCCTGGCCTGCCCCCAAATCACCTGTCATCAAAGCTCAATGTCGCCTTGGCTGAATATGGGTGAGCTCTGTGGCTGACTGGACCCAAAGAAGACTGTGGACATGGCCAATGACAGCTTCTGGATTCAGCCGGAAGAGAGTGGCGTAGTCCACATCTTGTACCTTGGGATCCCCTTAAAGCCCTGAGCTGTCAAGAAGTCTGATCATCACACTGCCATTCTGTGAGAACAAGCCACGTGGGAAGGCTGGGAGAAGGGTCAGTGAGAGAGACACAGACAGATGCCACGAAGCTCCAGACTTGTGACTAAAGAAGCTCTCTTGGGAGGAGAAGGTCCAGCCCTCTCCCTCCCCTTGTGGATACCACATGGATCAGAGAGGAGCTGCCCTCCCCAGCCTTTCTGAATCCCTACAAAACTGTGAGGAAAATTGAAATTTTTTAACCTTTTTTTTTTTTTGAGATGACACTGGTTTACAACCCTGTATGTGATTCAGAAGGAAAGGGTCGCACCTCTTCAGATGTATGACCCCACACCACACCCACCACCAAGACACTCGCGGTCCTCCACCACAGTCATTGGGCCCCCTCCACACTTTACTCCCCACCCTCCTCCCCCCTCTGGTAGCCTTAATTCTACAGACAGATTTCTAGGTTTGTTTGGTTGTGAGTAACCCTCTGTTTTGTGTCTCTCTATTCCACACATGAATGAAGCGCCCTGGTATTTGTCTTTGTCCTTCTGGCTTATTTCACTTAGCATAATCCTCTCCAGATCCATCATGTTGTTGCAAATGGTGAGGGGTCATTTTTTTTAATAGATGGCCATATACATACCCCATCTTAATCCACTCGTCTGTCCGTGGGCATTTAGGTTGTTTCTATAGCTTGGCTACTGTAAATAGTGCTGCAGTGAACATGGGAGTGCGTCTATCCCTTCAAATGACTGGTTTTGCATTCTTTGAGTAGATACCTGGGAGCGGGGCTGCTGGGTCATATGGCAGATCTTTTTTTTTTAAGATTTATTTATTTAATTTTTTAAAAGATTTATTTATTATTTATTTATACAAGCACTGGGTACAGTCAGAAGTGCAGGAGAGTGAGAGAATTCACCAAAGCCAGAGCGGGGAGCAGAACAGGCAAATGATGAAATACACTGCTGAGGGGAGCAGCGGGAGAGGTCTTTGCACCATGTGGGACCCTTGCCATGTGGCTGGCGATCAAACTGGCACTGCAGGGGCTGCGGGCAGTTTTGCAGCCCAGTGCTCAATTGTTGCACCACCAGGGGAGGCCCAAGATTTATTTATTTATG
The DNA here is from genome assembly GCF_014898055.3 of Talpa occidentalis. Lineage (NCBI taxonomy): Eukaryota > Metazoa > Chordata > Mammalia > Eulipotyphla > Talpidae > Talpa > Talpa occidentalis. Next base: position 77,376,208 of record NW_023601543.1, on the reverse strand, counting down.
CATACAAGAGCTGGGGCACAGGCCAGAGATGCAGGGGGTGAGAGGATCCACCAGAGACAGTGTGGGGAGCAGAACAGGCAGACTGAGTGAAGTATACTGTTGAGGGGAGCAGCGGGCGAGACAGGAGAGGTCTGCTTGGCCATGTGGGTTGCTCTCTGGCTGGCCAGGGATTGAACTCATGCTGCAGAGGCTGCAGATTGCTTCATAGTGCGGTGCTTAACCCCTTGCGCCACCAGGGAGGCCCTGGCAGATCTATTTTTAATATTTTGAGAAACCTCCACACTGTATTCACAAGGGCTGGGCCAATCTGCATTCCCAACAGTGTTATTTTGAGCTACCACATTTGGGGAAAGTTTGTTCTGTGGCAACTGATCACCAAAACGCCTATGATGATGATGGCTTTCATTTAAGACCAAAGCAAATTTAGGATTTAGTTAGCAAAAGGAGGAACTTTATATAAGATTTCAAAAACCCTCCAGTATTTGAAAAGCAAGGAATTTGATTTTAGAAAAGTGAGAGTTTGGAAAGAGGTTAATCCAAACCCAGATAGTGCCCTGGGGCGGGAGGGAGGGAAGTAGAGATAACGAAAACTGCCCCCTGATGACCAGTGGAACTAATAGTCAGAGCTCCCAAATTCTAATGGAAAAGAAAAAGCAAGACTTTATTTCCTCCAGCTTAGTTTGCTCCCCAGGAAAAGATTGAAAATGTGAATACTAAGGTTAAGATCTCCTACTCCACCTCTTGTGAGCATGTCATCCATATGGGTCTGTTCTTCTGTTTTGTAATGATGCTTCTGCAAGAGGAGTTTCTTACTCTTAAATGTGCCTTTTCTGCCAAGAAGCCTTTGGGATTCTTGAAAAATTTTTTTATTAAGGTTCCCGACATCTCAGAGATTGTTTTCAGACACCATAAAACTCATCCTGTAATTACCACATTTTCAGTTTGAATCATTATTCTCCCATTTATAATAAATGTAGTGATAAACCATTTATCTGTAAGAAATATAAAACTTGTAATCACTCAAGCAGTAACACAGTCACAATGAGGGAATGGAATATTATGGGGCTATTAAAAAAACGAGGAAGTTCTCTATGTCCTGAATTGGGAAGGTCCCGGGGAGACATTATGAAGAAAAAAAGCAGCAGAGTAGTGGGTGGAGTTTGTGCTCTATTGTGTTAAAAATGAGAAAATTACAGCACCATATTTATAATGGCCTGAAGAAACTCTGGAACATATTTGAGAGATTAATAAAAATAATTACTTGTGGGTTTGGGAGATGAGGAAGTAGACTGACGTGGGACAGAGTGGAAGGAGCCTTTTCACTTTGTATGTTTGTATATATGTCACTATATAAACACACATGTAAAATACATATATACATAGATAACTGTTCAGTCGCATGAATGTACTACCTTTTACAAAAGTAAATATGTACATATATGCGTATACATCGTGTGTGTTTTGTATCCACACACCCAATTTAAAGGCACTCCGATACCTTATTGAACAGAGATGTAAGCTCCTGAATCCTTGAACTTTTATCTTTACCTTCTCATTTTCTTTCTTTCTTTTTTTTTTTTTAAAGATTTATTTACTTTATGCATACAAGAATTGGGGTACAGACCAGAGGTGTGGGGGTGGGTGAGAGGATTCACCAGAGACAGAGCGGGGAACAGAACAGGTGGATTGACTGAAATGCACTGCTGAGGGGAGCAGCAGGTGAGACAGTAGAGGTTTGCCGTGCCATGTGGGTAGCTCCCTGGCCGGGGATCAAACTGTGCTGCAGTGGCTGCAGATAGCTTCATAGTGCTGAGACTTGGCCCCTTGCGCCCCAGGGAGGCCCTTCTCATTTTATTTCCCTCCTATTGTTGCTATACATGGTAGCTTTTTTTCAAATCCCAACATAGAATATGGTCAGGTACCTTGTTCTAGGATCAGTCAAATCTTGTTTAAACCTGTGAAATGCTCACCTTCCCTCTGGCCGGGGGTTTATAGGGAGGGGGAAAAAACACAACTCATGCATGAAGGCTTTTCAGACCCTCTTCCTGTCATTGCCACCTCCCATCCTTGCCCTGGAGGAGAGCTGACATTTCTCAATGAAGCGTTAGACAAATAGACATTTCAGCATTCTGCAGTGCCTCTCCTTCACCCCCGCCCAGCTTCTAACCCTCCGGGCTCGTTCCATGTAGCTCTTCAGGAGCTACTCTTTAAGAAAATGCTTGCACGGTCAGGGGGAGATTTTCTCTCTCACAGACCTTTTGTTTCTAGCTGCTTCTAATTTAGTGTCCGTGAGTCCTGTAAGCTATAAAACCAGGCGTGTGAGTCCCAGACAGTGAATTTATTTGGGCTGTTACTTTTCCACACATTCAACCCAGCATCTCCCTTCAGACTATGTAAAAGGTATTAATCAGCTGGTGTCACAATGCTGCTGCCTAACAACCTCCCATGGCTTAGGACAGGAGCATCTATTCTGTTCCCAGGCCTGCAAGTTGGTGGTGGCTTAGCTGGGTAAGGGTGTGTATGTGGTCTCCAAGCTGAGGGTTGGCTGCACTTGACTCCATGTCGTGGGTTGTGTTCCCACATTTCTCTTTGTGGCGTCCAGGCTGAAGGAACAATGGCTACTGTGGCACGGTCCTCCCATGGGTGGATCTTGGAAGGAAAGAGTCAATCCAAATTACAAAAGCACATGCAAGATCTTGCTTGCGTCACGTCTTCTTATATGTCATGGTTTAAAGCAAGTCACATGGTGAAGTTCAATAGCAAAGGGGCAAGTCAGTGTAGTGGGGTGGGGGGCGTGGGAGGGAAGGAATATTTGCTGAACGATAATCCAAACTATTATGTCCGGACCAGCCGGGCAGATCAACGTGGTACCCGGGGGAGGAAGCAGGGGCGAGGTAGGACAGGGGTATGCAAGGAGTGGAGACAGAGCCAGGATCATTGCTAGTCTCATTTATTCAGGAATGTGTACAGTGTTATAAAGGTTCAGAGGAGGAGGTCTCTCGTTTTCTCAAACAAGGAGAGACCACCAATACAAACGAGCCACAACGAGCAAGCAGGAGGCAGGGTTTAATCGTCACAATAGGAAACTTGAAACTTTACTCGGGCTAGCATTCAGTATCTGCTTCAGGCAAGAACCCGGATGTTCAGGTCTGGGCCCCGACACTATCGTAGAAGGTACATCAACTTCCCTCAGGATTTCAAGGGAATAAAGCACTTTTATTTCTCTTTGTAGATTTCCTCTGTGACTCGAGAATTAGGGTTTTAAGGCGCCATCCTCCTGTCCACGCTTCTCTCCAGGAGGGCTGCTTTGCTCTCTGGAGTAGAGGTTTTGTTTTTTACATGCTTAGTTCCTCCTTGTTATATTAGTTCCACCTGAATTGATTCTTACGTTGTTTATCTACCCATTAAGCTTTTATTCCTAGCTGATTGCATTATTTTTTTTTTCTTTCACTGTCCCCTCCATTACCTCTCCTTTATAAAGTAATAGACCAAAAAGAAGCCAAACCAGAGTTGTTTCTCAAGAATCCAATAGGGCTCAGCATCTTCTAGTATTGCGTTAGATACGGAAAAATGTTTCTGCATTTCCTTAGGAGCTCATAATTGAGTTTCTAAATTGGATTAAATATCGAACTGTGTGATATTGACTTAGTGTGATAGATCACAGGCAAGGGAAATTTTTCAAGATAGAGCTAGGTAAGACAAAGGTGCACCTTGGCAAATGGGTAGAGTTTTGCATAGAGAGAGAGGAGCAGGTGAAGGGGGGGCACTACCTGGGGACGGAGCAGTGTACTCAATGACCAGGAGGCAGGGGTTGGCCTGGCCCAGAGGAAGGCCGCCGCATCACCGAATCTCAGCCTTATGGATACTTAGACATCCACAATCCAGAAGACAAATGTGCAGAGATGTGGTCTGCATATCGAATAGGCTCCAGTAGACATAGCTTCATTGTGAGCACCAGGCAGGGAAGCCTGACCCCTAGTCACACATCACTCGTGACAACATCCAAACCACTTGTTCCCCAGAGTCACCGCAGTGTTTCACTGGACAGGACCCAGAAGTCATCTTTGGGTGCCAAACCCCTCACCTCTTTGGTTCCCCAGACCGAGGATTGTGCTGCCCCTTTGGGGCTACTTACCACCCAACCACTGGGCATATTCTTTACCAAAGTCTTCTTGTAGGTGAAAAACAGACTTCGTAACACTGGAGGAGACCAAGGCATGACTGAATATTTCACAGTGGTGGGAGCACAGGTGGTGAGGGAGGTGCTCAGTCAGGTTTCAGAAGGGTAAGGATGGTAAGGCTGGCCTTGCTTGTTTCCCTGACTCATGTCCAGTGCTTTGAGTGCGTTTAGATGAAGCCATGGATTTGTGTTTGAAGGTGTGTCCTTTGGATGTAAGTTCCTGCGGTGCAATATTTTGTCACGTAAAAGACCAGGTAGAAGACGCAACATGGAATATGAGACAGATGGCCTTTGCTAAGGGGACATTTCTAATTATGAAGCGGGCTTGCCAGCTTCTAGGCTCTGATGTGCTGCTAATTCACACCTTTTCCTCTTGGCTTGGCTCCCCAGCCCATCTCCCAGTGCCAGCATATTTAAAACAGGTCTTATCAGGGAGAAATTGCAGGTGAAAGAACTCCACTACCTGGTCATTAAAACATGGTCATCAACCAAATCTCTTAATGCACAGAGAGCTTACAAATGCACTTTTGGAGAGGATTAACTGCAAAGTATGTTTAATGGAGGGCAAATCATTCTGTCTCAAGCATCACAAATGGGATGCAAGTTTTACATCCTAGAAAGCTTTCCTGGGAGGAAGTGCCTATCATGCTAGGCCGCAGAGGTGGTTCATTGTCATTCAACAGCAGAAATGCCACAGTGCATCCATTTGGTCATTTAGTTCATGTTGAGCAGATTTCTGAAGAAGCAAAGTGGTGAGAGGAAAACAGTGTAAATTAAGCTGCCAAATCCACGTGTTTAGTTCAATGTAAATATGCAGAGACTGTCATTAAAAGCCAGGTGATGCTGTCCGCTGTGGGATGAGGAGGCATTTTCTGTGTTTGTAACTTTGGTTTTCTCTTTCTCAGAGCTGGCTTTTTCTTAACCACTTTCCCTACAATTTTAAGGATTCCGTGGCCAGAATTGCTTGATTTGTTCATCCAGCCATTCGTGCGTCTGTTTCATTCAGATATTGACTCTCAACAAATGTTTACCGACGGCCCACTGAGAGCCAATGTCTTCCTCACATTCCAGTGTGGCCTGGTCGGCAGTTTTCCTAAAGCTTGGACAGTATTTTCTGCCTCCATCCTTTCTCAAAGATGAATAACGATGCCTTTTCTACGCTGAACTTCTCAAGCATAGAGCATTTGACGAAACCTGTATTATGAAACACTCTACATTTATTTATTTATTTATTTTATTTATTTATTTTAATAATAAATTTTATTTTTATATTCCCCATATAATTGCAACCCCCCCCATTCTGATCCCAATCCCTCCCCTCCCGCCCCCACCCCCCCAAAAGTGTCTCTGTTTCATAGTTTTTTGTTGATTCTGATTTTCACTTTCTTATAGTTATTCATTTTCCTGGTCCCTTATTTAAGTTTTCTAGATTCCTGCTACGAGTGAGACCATCCGGTATTTTTTCTTTTTTTGGCTTATTTCGCTGAGCATGATCCCTTCCAGCGCCATCCATGTTGCTGCAAATTGCATGTGTTTATCTTTTTTGAATGCTGAGTAATATTCCATGGTGTATATGTACCACATCTTCTTGATCCAGTCATCTATTTTTGGGCATTTGGGTTGTTTCCAAAGCTTAGCTATTGTAAACAGTGCTGCTATAAACATAGGGGTGCAGGTGTTCTTTGGAATTGATGTTTCTGTGTCCTTTGGGTAAATACCTAGGAGTGGAATTGCTGGATCCTATGGAAGCTCTATGTTTAGTAGGTCCAGAAATCTCCACACAGCTCTCCCATAGTGGTTGGACCAGTTTGCACTCCCACCAACAGTGCAGAAGAGTTCCTTTTTCTCCACACCCTCACCAACATTTGTTGTTTGCTAGTTTTTTTAATATGTGCCATTCTCACTGGTGTGAGATGGTATCTCATGGTAGTTTTGATTTGCATTTCCCTGATGACAAGTGATGTTGAACATTTTTTCATATGTCTGTTGGCCATTTGCATTTCCTCTTCAGAGAAGTTTCTTTTTAGCTCTTCTGCCAATTTTTTGACTGGATTATTTTCTTTGTTGTTGCTGAGTCTCATCAGCTCTTTGCAGATTTTTGTGATCAGTCCTTTATCATTAGTGTTGGGTGCAAAAATGTTCTCCCAGTTGGTGGGTTTCTCTTTGTTTTTGTTATTGTCTCTTTTGCTGTGCAGAAGCTCTTTAATTTGATGTAGTCCCAGCTGTTTATCTTTGTCTTCACTATCACTGCTTTGGGTGATGTGTCTGTAAAGATGTCTTTGATGTGCAAATCCCGTAGTGTTTTGCCTATATTTCCTTCTATGTATTTTATGGTTTCAGGTCTTATGTCTAGTTCTTTAATCCATTTTGAGTTGATTTTTGTGTATGGTGTGAGGTAGTGGTCAAGCTTCATTCTTTTGCATGTAGCGACCCAGTTTTCCCAGCACCATTTATTGAACAAACTTTCTTTGCTCCAATGCATAGTCTTTGCTCCTTTGTCAAAGATTAGTTGACCATAAATCTGTGGGTTTATTTCTGGATTTTCTATTCGATTCCATTGGTCTGTATGTCTGTTCTTGTTCCAATACCATGCAGTTTTGATGATTATGGCTTTCTCCCTAATGAACACTGATGCAAAAATCCTCAATAAAATTTTAGCTATCAGAATCCAACAATGTATCCATAAGATAATTCACCACGACCAAGTTGGATTCATTCCAGGGACACAAGGATGGTTTAACATCCGAAAATCAATCAACGTTATCCAACACATCAACAAAAAGAAATATAAAAACCATATGATAATATCAATAGATGCTGAGAAAGCTTTCGACAAAGTGCAACACCCATTCATGATAAAAGCCCTTGAAATTCTTGGGATACAAGGAACATACCTCAACATCATAAAGGCCATCTATGACAAGCCAACAGCCAGTATCATTCTCAATGGTGAAAAGCTGAAAGCAATTCCATTAAGATCTGGAACAAGACAAGGATGTCCACTCTCACCACTGCTTTTCAATATAATACTGGAAGTCCTAGCCAGAGCAATAAGACAAGAGAAAGACATCCAAGGAATCCACATAGGAAAAGAAGAAGTCAAACTATCACTATTTGCAGATGATATGATAATATACATAGAGAACCCCAAAAACTCCACAGAAAAACTAATTCAACTCATCAATCAGTTCAGTAAAGTGGCAGGATACAAAATCAACACGCAAAAGTCAGTAGCCTTCCTATACACAAACAATAAATCTGAAGAAGAAGAAATCAAAAAAAACCATCCCTTTTATTATCGAAACAAAAAAAATCAAATATTTGGGAATAAATCTAACAAAAGAGGTAAAGGACCTATACAAAGAAAACTATAAAACACTGTTAAAAGAAATAGAAGAAGACACAAAGAAATGGAGAGACATCCCCTGCTCATGGATTGGAAGAATAAACATTATTAAAATGGCCATCCTTCCAAAAGCAATCTACAGATTCAATGCTATTCCAATCAAAATTTCAATGTCATTCTTCAAAGAAATAGAACAATTATTGATGAAATTCATATGGAATCACCAAAAACCCCGAATAGCCAAAGCTCTCCCGAAAAAGAAAGAAGGGAATGGAGGCATCACACTCCCAGACTTCAAACTCTACTACAAAGCCATAATCATCAGACTCTACATTTAAAAGGGCTCTTGAGTGGCAGCAGGTGCAGGTCGCCAGCCTCAGTGAAAACCCTTGCTTCGGTCCCCAAGGGTAACTGGGATAAGGTCTGGTCTTCTCTCTGCACTGGGCCATCTTTAGAAAGGGAACCCTTTGGCTCCGGTTCCGCATCTGCTCGCTGGCTGTGGCGCTGAGCTTGCTGAGCTCATCCTGCTTTTACTGCTCTGTGGCTTTGCTTTGATTTGAAGCCCTCCAAGCTTCTTCATTCACAACAACACAGCAGCTTCTCTCAGCCTCGGTCTCCATCAGTGCGAGGAGGCGCCCTGCGGGGGCGGGGAGGCAGGCACCAGCAGGCCTCTCAGGCTCCTTCTGCATCTGCTTCCCCTTTCCCCCCACTCCCCAGCACCCGCCCCCTCCTTCCCTCTACTCTCTCACCCCCCTTTTTCTTTCTTGTTTACTTTCCCACTAGGCAGGAAAAGAGGAGGAAAGGAAAAACTTCTTTTTTTTTTTTCATTTATTTTTTTATTTTTTTTAATAAATTTTCTTTTTTTTTTAAGATTTATTTATTCATTTACACAAGCACTGGGTACAGTCAGAAGCGCGGGAGGGTGAGAGAATTCACCAGAGCCAGAGCGGGGAGCAGAACAGACAGACTGACGAAGTACACTGCTGAGGGGAGCAGCGGCTGCGGCAGGAGAGGTCTGCGCGCCATGTGGGACCCTCGCCTGTGGCCAGGGATCCAACTGGCACTACAGAGGCTGCGGGCATCTTCGCAGCCCAGCGCTCAACCACTGCACCACCAGGGGAGGCCCCAAAAGGAAAAACTTACTGGAGGTGCGTTAGGTGTTTAGTCATCTTCTCATGCCGTGCTGCAACCTTTGCGCTCTCCCTCTCCCCAGGGATACCTTGCCTTTTAACTCGCCCACCTTAGTCCCTTTCCATGGTGCTTTCTTTTTGGGTGGAAACAGTGGAACTGGACACATCTTCGCTCACAGATAACACTTTTCCGGGCAGGCCCCGCAAGCGGTCACCCGCAGCAACATAAACGAGCCCCTGCTCTAACAACAGTTATTCCGAAACAGTTGTTTGATTTTTCCAGACCCACGGGCATTCACACAGAGCAGCGCGTCTTGCCCACATTTAAGTAGTATTTGAAATCCCAGGGTCAACTGGTTTCCATTCACTCATCAATACTGGGATGTTTTCCCAGTTGCTGCGTTTGTGTTGCCCTAGAGACATGTGCACGCCGCTCCCCCTGCGAACCCGGATGCGTCCTGACAATGTGCAGAAGGAAGCTAAGGGCGGCTTCTGGTCACCAGGTGTGCTTGAGCTCCGCCAGTCTAACGGCTACGCGCATACTCATGTGCTCACCATGAAAAATTCTCGAACTATCTGGCTTTATAATGCACGCCTTAATAAGTTGGTACTTGGAAGAAAATAATTAGTGTTTTGTCTGTTGACTAAATTTTAATGCCCCCGATATTGAAATCATAGTCAATCGTCTGAAATCGCAGATCTATTTTGAATTTGAAATGGCACATATTAAAATGTGAATCTCCTTCATGAGCAAATTTTAAAATCCTTATAAAGTTCCAACGTTGACAATTGAATTTGAATAATTATCCTAACTTTCATGGCTTTTGATTTACCCCGAGAGAATTAAAAACATGTTTCAATGAAATAACTAGAAATGCTATTGCGAAAGTACTGTTACAATAGGACTTTTGGGTCACAGTTCTTGACACAGAGCACATATTCATTAACATTATTTTACTTTAAAAATCTTGGTAAAATTATTCATGTGCTTTGAAAAAATATTTCGAAGAAATCTGAAGCTTTTACTTCAACTCGTTAACACTCTATAAAAATAAGGGGGGAAGTCTTTCAACACCTAGAATCACAAATTCCTCTGAATTTGCAGCATGCTAGCACAAAGGAGTGAATAAAAGGGAGCATTTGAAACTGTCAAAATGTAAATGACACATTTAAGGTACATTCATCTGGCACAGTTACACTTTACACATTTTTTTTTTTATCATACCGCACATATTTAGTTTCCATCAGTTTCAAAATGTGACATTTTAATATGGGATTTTATGACTTTGAGGTTTTGCCCATTTATAGACATCTATCTTGATGCTGCACAATGGAAGTCTGTCTTCTTTCCACGGACTAGGTTGGAAATGGAGGCACCTGTTCAGACCACCCTTTCCCTGGCTCCCACGGGACTGCCAGCAGCACAGAAGAGAAGCCGTTGGGATTCATTCTTGGGGAGCACGGCAGGGGTGCTCCCTGCACCTCCCATCCTGCTCTCTGAGCCTCCACAACTTTCCAAAGAAAACTGTCTATAGAACAGCTGTTCCATCTCCTCAGGCTCGCCCCAAGATATGGTCCACCCCCCAGTCACCGGCTTTCCAGTAAGTAAGATGGCTTCCTTCCCTTCTCCATCTTACTCTGGGCCTGCTGGCTTTGTACCCTTCTTGTTCTTCCCTTTCCCTCAAAACTAAAGGTCCTTTGAAGCTCATGCCACCTTCTTCCCATTGCTTTTATTCTACCACTGACCTTTTGCTGTATCTGCTGACCTCCTAGTCACCTTCCTGCCCACAGTTCCTCTCCCTCCCTCTCTACTACCACCCCGGGGATTTCTCTCCATAACTTGAACCTCCAAGAAATGCTTCGACTCCAACCTCTGACCGCTAAGTTACTGGCTTCTTCTGAGCTGGGTTCAGCCCAATTCTCTGCCCCTTTTACATCTGAGGAACCGGATGTCATCAGAGAAGAGCACACAGGCCCCCGGCTGACCACGTCCAGCTGACCATCCTCTATACTCTGGCCGCTCCGCTTGCTCTCCATGCTCGGAGGCAACATTTCCTTCTCCTCTTTCCTCGAAAACTCCAGCACAGTCTTCTTCCTCTCACTCTTCTTCGTGACCTTCTTTCTTAATTCCTCGAGAAAATAGAAGCACTCAACAGTGGACCAACTCATCGACAGCCGCCGACTCAACTAACTTGCCTGCAGGCATGTATCGCCTTGGGTTCGCCCACCCCTCCTGTGACCGCTGGTGTGTTGACACTCCTCTCTAGGCTCAACCTGTCCCTGTACGTCCCCTCTGCCCCTTGTCGGTTGCCTGAGGTCTTTGCTCCTTCTCCCACGCCCCTGTTCCTGTGCATCAGTCATTTCCCCCGACCCCACCGCCATCCACATGTAAACGTGCTGTCGTGTTTCCCCTGTGAACAAGCCGCTCGTCCATAATCTCTACATGTTGTCACAGCTCAGGCCTACACTTCCCCCTCCCCATCCTCGTCGCCCCTTCTCTCTCCTCTCCCCTCACTTCCGTTCTTTGCCTTCTCTGTCCGTATTTGCTCACTAAATGGACTCTTCCAGTGAGTCTAATCGCACGACTACCTTTGAACTATGCTCCAAATTTATACTCCAGCCGCCTTTATTTGTGGGTCCTCGGATGTAAGCATCCCTGACTTAGCGTGTCCAAATCTGAACTTCCAATGATCTCCAAAAGCCCTTACTTTTCCAGAGTTCACACTTGCTGTAAATTTTTTTAAATAAGGTCCATGGCCCAAACCCAGAAATTGTGTTAATTTCCTTCTTGTCTCCCACCCTTCACCCCTCACCCCTCATTAAGTCTGGTCAGCTCTGCCTTCCAAGTAGCTCGCAAACCTGACCTCTTTTGCCCTTGTCTAAGCCACTGCATCTCCTGGAACACCACCACAAGCTTGCTAACCGGTTTCTCTGCTTCCAGTTTTAATCACCTAGAGAATCTTCTTCCTGCTTCAGACGGGGTAACCTTTTAAAAGTTGTAAATCAGATTCTGTTACTTCCTTGCTCAAAATTCTTCAGTAGATTTCCACCACATTCAGAATAAGAGTCCATCTCCCACCACGTCCTGGGAAGCTTTGGACCCTACTTACTCTCCTTCTTGTCACTTTCCTCCTCCCTCGTTTGCTCTCGCCACCCTGGATGTCTTGCCTGGGGCTCCTTTCAGTTCCTTGGCCTTTGCACTTGCTGATTTCTCCTCATCTGAGATCTCTGCGTGTTTGGCTCCCTCACCAGGCAGTGTGGATATGTCACAGGTGAAAGCAAGCATGGCACTCATTGCCAAGTCAAAAAAAAAAAATGGGCATGTTCTTTGGATTTGCCTTCCTGACATCTGGGGTTACATCATTAGGATAACTTGAAAAATTCAACTTGTAAGTTGCTAGTCTTTGCTAAGATTTTAGTACTCTGGTGGCTGCTCCATGACCCTGAGCCTGACAGAGTCTCGATGCAACAGATCTCAGATCTCTTTGAGAACGTTGCCTGTGGTTTTGTGACACAAATCAAACTATGATCAATCCCAGAAGAGACTTTGTAACCCCCTCCTTAACCAATCAAATAATACCTTTATGAATCCTGCCTTATTTGGCAAAAATCCTTTTTTGACCCTAGCCAGCCCTTCTGCTTGGGGAGACGCTCTGAGCTCACTGAGGCACGACGTGATTACCCCTGGCCTGCTGCTTGCTTCATAGACTCAGCTTTGATCTTTCAGTTCTGTGGGGGCTGGATGTTTCAATGGCTTCAGGAGGGGTTCCTCCTGATGGTCTTAGGCTTTTTTCTCTGACATTTTTAGCAGCTTTGGTACTTCATATCAGTCTTTGTTTTCCTTAACCCATTTGTGGGAATGTGGTATAGTCCTTTCCAAGAGAGGGAGGCTGCTTCTCACCTGGAGAAGGGACAACCACCTGATTGTTTGAAAGAGTCCATTCTTGTGAAAAATTATGCAAAATCCCATTCCTGAAACCCCATCAAATCTGAACCCTTGTCAGGTGCTCCTGAATTACCACTCGCCCCCCCACCAGAACAAAACCAAACCCCTAAACTTTAATTACTATAGCTATTTATTTTGGTTCCTCTCTGTGGGTGAGATTTACATTAATTAGAGTATAATAAAGCCTGCCCTTTCAAACAAATTTATTCCTTTGTTTGCACTCATTTGAGCAAACTGACTGCACTGAATAGCACGCAAAGGGGCGGTGTTGAAAACAGCTTGTGCAGAAGCAGACCCGCAGACCTCACCTTCCAGATCTTTCCCGAGACGCTTGCAGCTTTGCCCACTTGAGATTTGTGAGCAGAGACCTGTGTGTGTGTGGTTTTTGTCCTGTTGTTTTCCTACCTGCAGAAGAGACACATTTTCTCGGGAAACATTTCCTTCTCTGCGGCTTGCTGGTTAGTATGCAGGCCACCACCTCTGTTATCAGACGGTGGCAACAAAGCTTTTCCGCCTGAATCTTCTGCGAGGCGGCGGGGGAATGGATTGCACAGTAATGAGCTGTTTTTGCAGGCTTCCTTCGGGAGCCTTTTCTTATATCCCTTGGCAAGAGGAACTAATTCAAAACAGCAACCCAACCCTTGGGCATCTAAAATTCACAGAAATTCAGCTGACTTGACAGTAAGAGGGTCTCCCTGAAAATCAGGGCTGTAAATCAGAGCTTCGTTCTTCAAGAGGAGGGGTGGCTAGAGGTTTTCTGGAACCTTATATAAGACTTTTATTCCTATCGCTGGTTTCGAGCCAACTGAAGATGGCAGGGAGCGTGCTGGGAGCTGCCTTGCTTCCCTGATTATGCTGTTTCATCCTCTGAGCAACAAGAGCTGAGAATCTCAGAGCGTTTCCTCCCCGAGAGGCAGTCAGGGATTGTTTTACTCTTCATGAACCTGACCAGACAGACTTCATCCTCCGGAGGGCAGGACCGGGCAACTTTGTCTTTACACCTGCAGTACCTAGCGCAGTGCCAACACGTAGTAGACTCTTAGTGTATACGCAAAGGATGTTACATGAAGGGTTGGTGGCGATGACGAGTCTAGTTCTGTAGCCACCATCGGTGACTTGTTTATTGATGTTCTGTGTCTGGGGTCTCCCCGCTCACACTTCCCTTTCTTCCAGATCTCTGCCTTCCCGTGTTCAGTTGTCAGTTCTTTCCATCCAGTTTCTTTTCCCTCAGAATATGGTGACTCTCCATCCCTACAGATGGCTCTGTCTCCACCCTGAGAAACCTGCTTGAGACACGCATGCGAACAGATGTGTGCACACACGCAGATGTACACACACAGACACACGCTCTTACCACTCCTCTCCAGCTCGTCCGGTTCCCTTATTCCGTGGTATGTTCCAGTTTGTTTCCCCCTCACCTCCACATCTCTCCCATCTACGAGTTTCCCATTCTTTGAATCCAGACTCAAATGATCCCTGGTTCTGCATTTTCTGATCCTCCATTTCCACTCTTACGGTGGGTTCCTGACTTGCTGGAGGTTGGCATTGGAAGGGGTGGTCTTTACCTTTCAGATTTACATTGCTGACAAGTGAAATATCCAAGCGATGAGCGTTTTGGGCTACAGTGGTAAAAGTATATCTATATATCTTCCTTGTGAGTGTGGGCTGACAATGAAGAGGAAAGAGCTAAATAAAGCCACAGTGTTTTACTTCATTTACACTAGTGATTCTCAACCGAGTGGAGTTTGTTGCCAAGGGGATATTTGGGAAAGTCTGGAGACATTGTTAGTTGTCACAACTGGAGAGGAGGAAGGATGTTTCTGGCATCTAGTAGGTAGGAGCCAAGGGGGTGCTACCAAATACCCCACAGTGCACAGGGCAGCCCTGCCCCCTCACAAAGAATTATTGGGACCAGAATGTCCATGGTGCCGAGATTGGGAACCCCTGGTTCACATAGGCATGCTTCTTCCTTCTGCCCCAGGTCCTCTCCCACCTGTCTACCATGGCCTGGCTCCCCACAGTCTCTTGTCACCTGCATCTTTGGCCCCAACCGCTGTTTCCTCACTGCCCGGAGAGCGCCATCTGCAGGCCCGTAACCTCTGTGGTGCCCGGCAGCCCTGCACACTCCGCGGCTCGTGGAGTCGGGCTAGTGGGGGCAGGAAGGGTCTTCAAACAGTTTTAAAAATTCACCTTCTGAAACTTGACAGGAAAAGAAGTTACTTTACTAAGGTCACATAGCTACTTAGGGGTGCGCTGGGGGCCATGCGGGGGTCCCGGCCCCCACTCTTTTTCTCTTTTTCTCACTAGCTGCTGTTGGTCAACAAAAGACACAAGCTGACTGCCTGCGTGAGGGCAGGCACCAGACTGATTGTTCTCATTACGCCTGGGACACTACGATGCACTTTCCAATTTGTTTTCCCAGACTATATCTTCCAGTGCGCCTCCAGGGTCCCTGCCAGCCCCGCGGTATGGCTGATGCCACTCCCTGCCCTCTGGGGGGAGGCTGTGCCTTGACCTGGAGAAACACCATTCTAGGAAGGTCATGGGGAACAATTTGGGGCAGGCAGACCTGTCACCTCACCTCAGCCTATGCCATGTAAGCAGCTACGGACTGGGTCGAGAAGTGTCTGAATCTGGGGACAGAGAAGAGCAGAAATGCAAACTTTCTGCCGTGAGGAGCCAGAATCTAAGACAATTACAAGGCAAGTTGGACAACTTCCATGTCTTGCTTCCCTTCCTCAGCCCTCCCCAAACAGCCACACTGTGTCAGTGAGGAGAGGATTTTTGGGCAGAAGAGAGAGGGGACAGACCAATGTTTTTACAAGTAAGAGCCTTTGACTTGTGAGTGTGGAAAGGCTTTGGACGCATCGAATGCATGACCAGGGACTGCATCCCAGATCCACAGCCACTGCCTCCGGGAGGGAGGGGGTGAACGGTGACATTTTCAACAAGTTTCCAGGGGTACCTTTCTGCAGCCCTAATTTCAGAATCACCGACCCAGACATTTGAATAATTTAGCTTCTTTTTTTATCTTGCCCAAATAATTCCAGTAAGTCAGAAGCTTTTAGACAATGTGCGAATCTCAGAGAGAAAATATGCTGCTAAAAAAAGAAAAAGAAAAAGACAAAAACATGCCTCTTGTCAGTAACATCTGATGACAGTAAAGCAACTGAGTTTGTTTAGAGCTTTGCAGATGTGAAGGCCACATCTGGCCAGAACAGACTTACGAGGGAGGGCTCCGCTTTGCGCCTGTTTCGAGTTTTTAAAGGGCCAAACTAGCCTTCTTCAGCTCACCTGGCATCTTCAGGATCCCCTCTTAGGAGGCCTCTTAAAGGGAGCCCTTTCTTTGAGAGCTGCTTTTTACCCAGCTCTCCAGGGACCTGCAAGGTGCGTGCTCATTGGCCCCCTACTCAGGTGCCTGGTTCTTTTCATGAGGGCAGCTCAGAGGTCTGGCGTGGTCCTCATTTTAACAGGACTGCTCATTGGGTTCTGACTGGCCCCCCGCAGGAATCAATTTCCAGCACTGAGGACCCTGTGCAATCAGTCACAGGCCCTGGGTGCTAAGCGGTGTCCATCTGCTTGTGTTCTGCAAGACCAAGCTTTGGGCCCAGCTCTCCTTTTCTTCTTTCCAACACTCTTGGTCATTTACAAGGTGGAAGCTGCGATGTTCTCCTGGTGCTCCACTATGCAGGAAGCCTGACGTTTCTCTGGCCATGGAGCACAACCTATTTCCTTTTCGGATAGAGACGCAGAGCATGCACGCTCCCATTTGTATAAATAAATGGCATCTGGCATTAGTTGATTGTGACATTTTTGCCCCCGTGAGGAGAAAAGGAGGGAATAAAGTTACAGCTCCCAAGTTAGCTTCATAAATTCCCCAGGAGCCCTTAAAACAAATTTCAAAATTTTGCTCCCAGTCAGATTCAGTAGCTAGTCACTAATTTGCAGCTTCTCATATAAATCCGACCTAGGGCTTTGCACTTGCTTTTCCCACGGCCATGTATGCCTTGAATCCAAATAACCACTTGACTCACCTGCCCCCTTGCTTCATTCAGCTCTTTGCCCAAATGTCCCCTCGTCCGAGAGGCCTTCCCTGCCCATCCGCAATAAAATGGCACTCTCCCTCTTGCCTGGCATACTCTCTTCTTTCCCTGCTTCAATTCTCCCTGCAGTGCGTATCCCCGCCTGACGAATTACACGCAGAATAGCTCTCTCGAGCATGTGTATCTGTCCCACCGAAAGGTAAACTCCATGAGGGCAGGCCTGTTCACAGCTGCAGCCTCGGCACCCACAGCAGTGGCTGGCACTGCGCACTGCTGTGAAAGCACGACGTGATGGATGGGAGTAGAAAAAAGGCCCGAGTTGTTAACTCTTCTTTCCATATAAACCTTCCCCAGAAAAGACACACATGGGAGAAGAGAAACCATGAGCAACAGGGGCGAGGACCTCCAACCCACCTCTACGCCTCTTCACTACCAACTGCTGCTCCCAGAAACCGCTAGGAAGACTTGAACCCAGTAATAACAATGATAACAGTCCTTTCTCTTACATTGGCAAGACCTTTGCATCACGTTCAGTGGAGCAGAAGCTGTCTTTCTGCTTACTGGATCAATATTTGAATCTCAGTATTCACCGTAAAACTCCAAATTTTTACAAAGCTTGGTCAAGACATTAAATTCAAGCTTTCCTTGCCTCTGTTATTAACATTCCTTCCCCCGAAAATGCCAAAAGTCCCATACACAGATTTTGCTTTCGTAATGCCGCTTTTCCCACATATGTAAATTTAATAATATGTTTATATGTATGTGTATTTATATCTAAATGTCTATAAAATAAGGAGAGATAAATGATAGGGAAGACAAAATTCATATGGTCAACTCTATCAAGACTTTGGATAATTGAAATATAGGCCAGATTTAGGAATTAGCAACTACTCTTGCCTGTAAGTTGTAATTACTCATTCATAATCTTTTCCAGTCTTATCCATCTTCTTCAATGTCTGATTCTAGTATTTCTGAAACCTGTCAGATCATCACAACGGCTGAGGGATCAAACCTGCTTTTTCTCCATCTCCGCCTATTAGCGTTTGAGGTCGCATCCTTCTGTGTCCAGTGCTGTCCAGTGCATGGCAAGACATTGAGCGGCATCCCTGGTTTCTATCCACCAGAGGCCAATTGCACCCCCCTCCTAGTTAGGACAACTAAAACTGCTCCAGATGTTGCCAAATGTCCCCTGGAGACCAATTCATCCCCCAGCTGAGAACCACTGAGTTAAAGCAAGACAGACTCGCAGGAGTGTCTGGCAGGCCTGGCGAGGGAGGAGGCTACCCCGTGGAAGGGCCATCATCATCAGCCTGTGCCCAGGCCCGCTGCTTGAGGTACTCTTCCTGGCAGGGACCATGTGCGCCTCGTTCTGAGCCCTGTGCAAGCAGGCGTCCAGTTTTCAACTCATTTGAACATGGCTTGTCAGAAAAATACACACACAGAGGAAAAACAGGAAAAGAAGTGGTTGCCATGTCCCTTCCTCTTTTCCCTCTCCCTGAGGTGAGGAACTTAACTGATGAAATCCAGACTTAGTGACAAAATCGGAAACAGTCTAGCCTCGCCCATGAAACAAATACAGAAATAGAAACGGAAGCCTGTGTTTTTAGCAGTCCGTGGCACCTGGGCGTTCTGACTGATGCCGCCCGGGAAGCTGGGCCTTCTGTGGTAATGGTGGCACTGAGGCGACAGGCTGAAGTGCCTGGCTGACGGATTTAGTGCCGTCGCAAGGAAGTGGGCAATCAACAGTCTTTTGAGTTAAGACTCTAAAAGGAGACTGTTCACTCAGAAGACATGGGTCTAGCATTTGACCCTTGAGCCATTTGTTCTGACGCGGCTCCTTTCAAGGCCTGCCTGCTGTTCTGGTTTGGGTAGGTCTCTGCGCCAGGAGCGGGTACGGAATGTCTACTTCTGTCTGCCCTCCCCGAGTGGATGGTCAGACTTAGCATTATGGAGGTGTAGGATCCTTCTTACAGATCGTGTCTCTTACCCCCTTTCTTTTCTAATAAAGATGTGGGATTAGAGTTATTTATATTGAGGTTGAACCTTATGAAATCGCCATTTTCATAGAATTAAAAAATGATAACATAGTGGCATTTTCCTACAGCTAATCCTAATCTTTTTTGTATCTCCTCATCCCCACCCCCCCTCTATCTGTCTGTCTCTCTGCCTCAGTCTCTTTTAGGGCACCATTCTTTATTTTGTTGCCTTTGCAAGCACATATGTGTTATGCGGAATACCAACTGTGAAGGTCAATAGATATTACTGGGAAAATATTAAGAAAAAGAAGAGATTTCAAATTTCAGTAACTGTTAATCTGAAACCCACTGATGCACTTCATGTATCTGGGGGAGGGGAGGTCCTGGGGTCCAGCCTAAGCAATGGCACGTGAAATTCGTGGTCCTGCTGAATGGCCCTGTTCTGATGAGAATGTTAATTTGTCTGTGCACCATCCCTGCATTTGAATAATGTTACTTTTTTTTCCCTTTATGTGGTTTCTCTGATTCTGGAGGACTTTTCCAGGTGTGGAGAAGCAGTATTTAGAGGGGTCATTAAAAGAGCAGTGACCTTCACAGCATGGGGTACAGGATGAAAATCCCTACACATGTCCTGACCTATAGAGCAAAGCTGGATGGACTGGTGCTGTCATCCTGCCTTGCCTACGAGCCAGGCACCTGGTATCCAGCCTGCTTTTGCCATGAGAGTTTGTGCCCTTGCAGCTTCTTTGTGAGCTTCTATAAGTGGGTCTTGTTGACCGTCCTTACTCTGCTTGCCAAACTCACTTATGTTTCCTGGATTACAAATGAAATCGGTCACCTCATGGATATTGCACCTCAAGTCACAATGCCTTTGTTCCTCTACACGTGACATGCTGGCTTCTCATTCTTCATCGTGTATCTCTTATACACATGCATGTGCACATGCACACAGAGTTCAAACGGCAATAGCTTTAGTAATTTATATTTCATATACGATGTTTGCCCATTGTCATAATTTGGACTGCATGGGACTAGTCAATGATGACTTCTGGAATTTGAACTTGGATAACCCTTTAAGGGGATATTGGAAAAGGACCAGATATCAGTGGTAGGGAAAGGAGTGATAGTAGTTCAGTTTCGACATGTTGATTTGACTTAATTATGGGCAGGACAGTAGTAGGCAGTTATAATAGTTTGGGCTCCTGAGGTCTTACCTGGCTTTGGGAGTCATTGACATACATGATGATCAATGAGCATGAGTAAAGCAGGAAGGAAAGAGGGCTTGGAGCAAAAAGAACATGGAGGGCTCTCAACATTTAAGAAAGAAGAAAAGCTTACGAAAGGAGCTCAGAAGGAGTTAGTAGAGAGATGGGAAGAAAACCAGAAGAGTGTAGGAGAGCACAGTAAGAGATTTAGAAGTAGAAGAAGCATTTCTCCACACCAAATACTGCTAGAGGTAAATTAAGATAAGGAGCAAGGGGTGTCCACTGGATTTAGTGGCCAGGAAATTAGTTGAGTATTGGGGTCAGAAGCCAGACTGAAGTTGGTCAAGTGGTGGCTGGAAGGACAAGACGTCGAAGCAGAGAATAATAACTATTCTTAAAATTTTGCTGACAAAAGGAAGAGAGAGAGTGTGTAGTAGGCAGAGAATTCAGTGGGGTTGAGGGAAGCTTGCCTTTATTTATTTTCATTGTTTAAACTTTTTTATTTTGAGATAATTGTAGCTTCACATATCATTATAAAATAAAACAGGGATCCATGTATTCTTTACCTGTTTTTCCCTCAATGGTAGCATCTTGCAAAACTGTATTATAATGTCACAACCAGGATACTGGCATTGACACAATCCACTGATCTCATTCAAATTGCCAAGTTGAACTTGTCCGTGTGTGACTGTGTGTGCATGTACTTAGTTCCATACGCTTTTACTATGTGTTGGGTTGTGTATGCATGACCACAATCAAAATACAGAGAATTTCTATGTTCACCTACCTCCCACCTGGACCCCTGGCAACCACTAATCTGTTTGTAACTTCCATCATTTTTATCATTGCAAAATTGTTATATATATAAATGGAATCGTACAGTATATTACCTTTGGGATTAAGTATTTTCACTCAGCAAAATGCCCCCAGAGAGACATCCAAGTTATTGTGTATATATATCATAAGTTTCTTGTTATTACTGAGTAATATTCCATGATGTGAATATACCAATTTGTTTAACCATTCAACTGCTGAAGGAGATCTAAGTAGCTTTCAAGTTGGGGCTATTGCAATAATGTTAATTTTTTTTTAATTTTGTCATTAGATTTATTTTTTTTTCATTTAAATTTTATTTTTATATTCCCCATACAATTACAACCCCTTATTTTGACCCCAAGCCCTCCTTTCCCCGCCCCCACCCCCATAGAGTGTCTCTGGTTCATAGTTGTTTGTTGATTTTGATATTTTCTTTCTTATAGAATAGCGTTAAATTTTTAGAAGAAACTGCCCACCACTTTCTTTGTGCATTTTACATTCCTACTAGCCATGTCAAAGTGATCGTTTCTCCTCATCTTCACCAGCATTTGTTGTTGTCACTATTTTAGTCATTCTGATAGGTTCACAGTGATAACTCACTGTGGAATTGTTTTCCTTCCCCTAAAAACTAACAATGTTGAGCATAGATTCATGTGATTAGTTATATCTTCTTTGGTGAAATGTCTGCGTCTTTCGTCTATTTTTTAGTTGGATTTTTTTTTTTTTACTATCGAGTTTGAGAGTTCTGTAGGTATTCTAATATTAGCCCTCTTTTTGATATATGGATCTCAAACATTTTACCTCAATCTGTAGCTTGTCTGTTCACCCTTTCCACAGAGCAAAAGTTTTATTTTGATGAAGTCCAGTTTATCAAATTTTCCTGTTATGGATCATGCTTTTGGCATCAAGTCTAAGAACTCTTCACCGAGTCCTAAGTCCCACTGATTTTATCCTATTTGCTTTCTGAAATTGTTATTGTTTTATGCTTTGCATTTAAGTCCATTAACCACTTTGAGCTAATTTTGGTGTGAGGTATGAGGTCAGGTTAAGGCTTTGTTTTTTTGTTTGTTTTGCCTATGGAGGTCCAATTGTTTCATCTGCCTTTATTAAACAGGCTCAATTTTTGAGATGCAAAAGATTTTATAAAAAATTTATATAAAGTTAACGGAAATGAGCCATTAGAAAGCAGAGGTCAAATTTAGAGCAAAAAAGAAGTAGGGGGCGTCTAGGTCCTTGAGCAGGGACAAGGTCCATTTTCTATACTTTCTTTTTTCTTTTTCTTTTTCATTTTCTATACTTTACATGTGATGTGTGACAAGTTTAAAGAAGAGCAGCATGTCGTTGTCACATTTTCTTACGGTCAGAATCATTTGGGGATTATGGGGATTATAGTCAGAATTGCAACTTCAAGAGGTTTGTGATTTTATTTTTAAAGATTTATTTATTCATAGCACTGGGGTACAATCAGAGGCACCGGAGGGTAAGAGAATTCACCAGTGACAGAGCGGGGAGCAGAACAGGCAGACGGACTGAAGACACTGCTAAGGGGAACAGTGGGCGAGGCAGGAGAGGTCTGTTGTGCCATGTGGGATTCGCCCTGGCTGGCCGGCAATCGAACCGGTGCTGCGGAGGCTGCGGACAGCTTCACAGCGCTGTGCTTAACCCTCTGTGCCACGGGAGAGGCCCGGTTTGCGATGTTTTTGATTCATCTTTCCTTCTCACACTTCACGATCATGTTAGTCTTTTACTCAACTATTATTAGGATCTATCTACCCAATCTAGTGGTTATTTATTGAGCACATACTTTATGTTCAGTGTGTACTAGGTGGTGTGGGACAGCCATATCAGATAGGATTTTGCTGACATTCACCTGCTGAACGACAGTAGGGGTTCATAGTCAGTTGAGAAAGCTGAAAAGAGTTAAGCAAATCAAAGAAAATACAGAAATAGGTTGAAATGCTAAAGAGAGGCCCCCAGTTTCTTATCCAAAATATTTAAATCCCGGACTTTAGTATTCAGACATTTCTTCCCATTGCCTTAGAAAGGTAATATGGGTGGTGATCTGTGTAATGCAAAACAATGCTATTGGGGTCCCAGCACCCAATAACCAGTCTATACACATGATAATATAAAA
Source organism: Talpa occidentalis (assembly GCF_014898055.3). Taxonomy (NCBI): domain Eukaryota; kingdom Metazoa; phylum Chordata; class Mammalia; order Eulipotyphla; family Talpidae; genus Talpa; species Talpa occidentalis. Next base: position 77,353,432 of record NW_023601543.1, on the reverse strand, counting down.
TAGGTGAAGACTATTAATAGACCAGGTTCATTGCCAAATGAATTTGAACCACATAAAAAGAGCAAAAGTTTTATTTTCTGAAGTTTGGGTTTCAGAACTGTGGAAATTGGTCATTAACTTGTTTCAGGATATTAAGTAATATAGAGAAAGGAGATGAATACTTACACTATTGGTAGGAAATTAAAAACATTTTCAGCCATAGAATCTGATACTCAAAACAAGGAATAATTTGTTCAAATGTATACAATGCAGTATCATCTGGAAACTTGTAAGAAATATGAATCTCAGGCCCCATCCTGTATCTTCTGGATCAAAAACCTTTGGGGTGAACCCCAGAAATCTATGTTTTAACGAGGCCTCTAGGGGATTTTGATGCATGCTAAAATTTTGAGAACTACTGAGGTAGCAAGTGGGTAACAGCAAGCTAGGATCCAAACTCAGATGTTTCTGAGCCAAAGTTCAATGGGTTTTTGAGGTTGTTTCCCTTGCTCTCAAAGTAGAAAGAAGTCAGAGGTTGATGTGAGCTCACATGGTAATGGTGACTTCAAGGAAGATATGCTGAAAATTCTTTAATCTATCAGATAAGAACAAAAGAGTATTGTAATTTACACCCTTAGGATATTAGGCTGTTCCTTAATTATTTCAGGAAGAAACATAGCATTGTTAATTCTGTTTTATTTCCTCCATGTTAATATCATGTAGACAGTAGGAGTTATTTCACAATTTCTTTAAGATCAAGGTGGTAATTTAGCATAATTGTGAAAATTAAGAGTTAGGAGTGGTGCAAGGAAAAGAGATGCTCAAATATTCCTAAGATGCTTATTGGCTTACTAGTTAGTATCTGATACAGGTATATGCATATTTTACTGATAAGTTGATGGGTCTTGATTTTCTACTTTCATCATAATCATTAGCATGCAAGTTGAAAGATTTAAGAAAAAATCCGGTTGAAGATCATTAAATCATCCCTTTGCAAGTAAATCATGGTTATTTGTATGGCCCCAGGTCTATTTAAAAGGCAAGATCCTGATCAACCATCAGATTATAGCTTTGAACTTAAAAGGTGAGTGTAGGGCACAGAGGAAAGGAAGAAGTTGAGGATACTGATCAGTCTTATTCTCTGCTCCTTTTTCTCTGGCTAAGAGGATGACTTAGTTCTGACAGTGAACAGGTCAACATTAATCTGGGTGTGCTTAGAATGAGATCTAGCATTCTATATATAAACCTAATTACACTCTTAGGATGTCCTAATAACTCCATGTTTTATGACATGCAGTGTCCATTCTAGTCATTGCAGATCTGCCCAGGTTTAATGGGGAGGGGCAATAGATTGGGAGTGGTAAGGTTCTGGGAAGTCAGTATGGCCATTATTGGAAAGGATGATCCCAGGAACTTAAGAATGACAACTCTGATTTCCTTGTATTGTTGTTTTATAACTTTTTATTTTGAAATAAGTCTAGGCTTACAGACAAGTTGTAAAAATAATACAGAGCTCTTCTATGCCCTTCACCAGGTTTTTCCATGTGCTACATCTCACATAGCCATAGAACGACTCTAAAAATTGAGAAGTTAACCTCGATACTATTAACTGAACTACAGACTTTATCCGGATATCCTCAATTGCCCCCCCCCCCATAACATTTTTTTCCGTTCTAGGATATAATCCATGGTTCCATCTTATATTTTATTGTGTCCTCAGTCTCCAATCTGTGACTTTGTCTCCACGTTTTCTTGTTTTTCATGACCTTGCTACTTTTGAAGAGTACTGGTCAGTCATTTTGTACAATGTCCCTTGATTTGTATTTGCCTGATGTTTTCTCATGCATCCTTGGGAAGGATACCATGGAGGTGATGAAACCTTTTCAGTATGTCATTTCAGGACACACGGTGATGTTAATCTTGATCACTTGGACAATTTCCCAAGTGGTGTTTACCAGTTTTTTTTGATATAAACTTATTTTTCTCTTTGTAATTACTAAATACTTTAGAGAGATACTTTAACACTAAGCAAATATCTTCTTTCTACTTAAACTTTTGCAAATTAATTTTAGCATCCATGGCTGGATCTTGCCTGCAGCCATTACTACTGTTGTGTTATTTTCTATTTTCCTCATTCTTCTTTCTATATCACTTAATTACAATTTGTCTCTATGGGAGAGCTGTGCCTTCTCTCCAGTTTGTTTATTTGTTTAGATCAGCATGGATTTATGGATATGTATTTATTCTTAGGTTTATATTCCAATGCAGTCATTATTTATTTTGTTATTCAAGTTGTTCCCAACATTTGCCATTGGGATTTCTCTAAGGTTGGCTCCTATGCCATTTCAACATGCCCTCCTCCTTTATTTTTTCTAAAAACTTCGAGCACTTTTTTACTTTCTAGCACCAGAAGTTGCTTCATGCTCACCTTGTATTTTCCTCCCAAAGTCCTGAAATCAACCAGTTTTTTAATGGTCCTGAATCCTTTTATTGGAGAGTGGTATTTAGGAACCAAGATTTGGGGGCTTAGATGTAAACATCACTACTAGGGTGACTTACCTATACACAGACATCTATATTTCTATATCTATTTATCTGTATATATATATTTTAAAAATCATGAGTCCATAGTGATATTTCTGACTAGAGTCTAACACCGCGGGATTCAGTCTAGTCTTCCCCTTATTTGTAATTTCTTGCTCTGATGAGAACCTGCCTCACATTATGGAAAATATATAATAGTTACTTATTTGGCTTCTAGAATAGAAGTAGTTTTAGAATTGCTCACCCACAACCCAGTAAGAAACAAATTTGCCAACTAACGTATAGTGTTTTTGTACTATTCTCTGTGCCTCCACTCTTACAGGATCCAGTCAAAACATTGTTTTTCAAAGTTACTGAAGTCAGCTCTCTTCTTCCCCTCATTACCTTCAGGGTGGTTTATGTAATTATTTTGCAACTTCTCATCATTTATATTGATCTTTCCCCCCACATCCTAGTTGAGATCTTTTATCTCCAATGAAGACACACTGTAAAATTTACTCTTTGTAGTTGACAGTCATATATCCCACCATCAAAGTCTCTTAAATGCAGTCTCATCACTACAAAAATTCCCTCTTGCTTCATCTTCATAATCACATCTCCCCACTCCTCAATCCCTGATAACTACTGCTCTGTTTTCCATTCCTATAGTTTAGTCTTTTCCAGAAGAGCATATTCATGATATCATGCAATATGTGGCCTTTTGGTTCTGGCTTCTTTTATTCAGCAAATGCATTTAAGATTCATCCATGTTGTGCAAATCAGTAGTCTGTTCCTTTTTATTGCTGGGTAGTAGCCTCCTGTATGAGTATACTATGTTTTGTCTATCCATTCGTCAGTCGAAGAACATCTGGGTGGTTTCAAGTTTGGTGATTATGCATAAAACTGCTATAAACATTTCTGTGCACATTTTTGTGTGAATGTGAGTTTCATTTCTCTCAGGTAGATAGATATCTAGAAATGTGATTGCTGGTGCATATGGCAGGTATATATTTAAGTTTCTTCCAGAACTCTCGAACTATTTTCTAAAGTGGCTTTACCATTTGTGTCCCATCAGCACCGTATGGGAGTTCAGGCTGCTCTGGTCACTGCCATTTGATTGTTTTGTGCCTTCGCTTTCCAGTGGACTCAGGAAAAGTCAGAGACTTGAAGTTAGCTGGTTTTTTATTTAAACTTAATTTTTTAAATTTATTTATATAAGAACCGGGGTACAGGCCAGATGTGTGGGAGGGTGAGAGGATTCACCAGAGACACAATGGGGAGTAGAACAGGCAGATCTACTGAAATACACTGCTGAGGGGAGCAGCGGGAAAGACAGGAGAGGTCTGCTGTGCCATGTGGGTATCTCCGCGGCTGGCAGGGATCGAACCCACACTGCAGAGGCTGCAGACAGCTTCACAGTGCTGCGCTCAGCCCGCTGCAGCTCCAGGAAGGCCCTGAAGTTAGTTTTTTAACTCTCTACATCACAAATGAAAGTCAGAAGTAGAGCTCTGGTTTTAAACTTTAAAGAGGTAAAAGAAGCTTAACAGGGAAATTAAGGTCAAAAATATGCTTATATTATTTTAGAAGAAATACACATCACTTCTTTGAGTGGTCTTCAATTTTTTCATGCCCAATGTTTCACTCATTCTGGAAGTTTGTAGAGAGTTCCATCCATACATTTTCTGTGCTGGCAGTACACTATTTTATATTACTTTTTAAACACAGGTTATATGTTTCAATGCTGAAGGGGTCAGAGGGATTACACAAAAATGTCAATCTTGATTGATATGATATAGTAGAAAGTGGGATGAGTGGTTAAACTAGGGAGTGCATACCCCTCGTATTTAGCCTAGAGGTAATTCAAATTAAAATTCACACATGCCTGAATGTGAGTAGTTATAGATGTAGCTATGATAGCTTATCGATACTGCTCAAAGCACTCCTGGGATCAACAGTCAGGGGTTAATGACCCCTGATTTGCTCTGTATGGTTGGGCCATTGTTTCTGCAAGCACACTCAGCCTGGTAACAGCTGCTGGGCCTAGTAGGTGTTCAACAGGTATTGACTGAATGAGTGACCAAAGGTCACAACATCTGGCAGGAAATCCAGAACATCAGTGATTACATTCAATAGAGTTTTCTTTCCATGGACTTTGTGAATGCCATTGGTTTTAACAGATCTTAAGAAACTTCTTGTCCCATCCAGTTTTTGACAAGGTGTCCACGTCTGATGCTAGAAGGAAGTGCAACTGAAATAATGTAAGGACTAGACTCCATAACCTGTAGCTACACATGGCCACATAGGGGGATTTCTTTTTTACCACTTAAAATAGCAAATTTGGGCTAGGGAGGGGCAGCAAGAATTTTCCTTAAGATTAAAAACTCCCTAAACACCGTTCATTTCCTCCTGTGTCATCTCTTAATGCTGTCAGGCCAGGCAACTATTTAATGGGGTTATTTCAGGGAATCAAAAAATGAGAGACTATTTTAAGCTGCCACTCATCCTGAAGGTGACATTTGAAACGTCAGATTAAGATTTTGAGGTACATATAAAAGTGACAAGGCGGAGTCCAAGAATTGCCCTGGAGTCTAAATTGGGTAAGTGTTTTATAGAAAAACCAAAGGGACAGAAAGATTTTTTTTTTTTACTTCTTAGTTGTCATTTTATCTCCAGAGGATTGAGAAACTTTTCTTGAGGTAGAGAGGGAGCAAAAGGAAAATTATAGGTTAGCAGATAAAAAGCCTTTTGGGCTGAGGAAAGATTGTGGTAATGAAGATGGCAGATCTCAAGTTGGGAAGGATACATTTATATAGAAGAAAGAACTCAGCTCTAACAAAGAATTCCCTGGGGCAGGTAAGACACAAGAATAAATTAAGTACAAAGCACAAGAATCCCTGAAAAATTGTAATGTGGAAGTAACCAGCTGTTTTCTCTGAACCAGATATTGTAATATCTTAGCTGACGATCACCTACAGCCAACATGATGTTGGTCGAGTTTATATTAGTCAGTCAGCATCATGCATTTTCTATCTCTGTTGCTGCTACTTTGTGAGAAAAGACATTTTCTTCATGCTTATGATTACCCTGCTATCTGTGTTTCTTTTCTCTGGCTTCCTTTTTAACATAGAAAAAACTAACTGCAGTAAAAATGGTCTGAGTCCATTCAAACCAGTGTTTCAAATACTACACATCCAATGCATTTTTATTCATCAATAAAATTAAAATGTTTATGCCAAATTTGAAATATTGCTTCAATTTTCCATTCATGCGATTAGACTCTTAAGAATTAGGTCTTAAAGACCAATTTACATAAATTATAAGGAATCCGATGAACCCTATCTGTGCCAGCCCTTCCCTCTATTGTGGAAATAAATACAAAATGCAAGCATTCCACACGACAAGTCCTTAACCTTTTCTATCCTTAGAAATAATAATACTGAAACACTAAAGACTTTTGACTTTCCTGGGTACATTGCTGCCACTTCCTATCAGTTCACAAGGAAGTAACATGAATTTCATGTGAAAAGACATTGTTTGGGAAGGTGGTATTTAGAAATGACAATGGAAGAAAGGCTAATGTGCTGATCAGACCTCTATGGCTTTGAGAAATAATGGCATGCTGTCTCTGCATGGCTGTCACTGTATAGTCCAGGGCATAAATCCACAGCATTTAAGACAAGACCTTGTATTTACATAGAGACTTTCTCCAAGGAATTCACATCACTCTTCAGGAATGGCTCCATTAATTCTTATGGCTTTGGGAACTAGAATGGGAAGCTATATCTTTACGGCTGGTTGTCATCAATGAGGGATCCATGCCTGAGATAGGTCTGTAACTTTCTCAAGGTTACTCCAGTCAAACTGAATCACCGGAAGTGTGGAAAGTCAGAGGAATACCAACATCCTATGGGGGGGGGGCAGAATGGGTCATGCAGAGTAGGGGAGAAGCATAACTTTTCAGAAACTATCTTTAATCATTTTTACTCCTCTGTGTAATCTGTGACTGAGAGACCTGTCCTTTGGCAAGTTTCCCAAATCATGAGCCTTTGAACACGAGGCTATTCCAGACATCAATAGGTCTTCACTGAAGCAAAACCAAATGAAACAAAACGTGACTTCTATGGCCAAATAACTATGAGAACTGCTTCATCCTATACCTACTTCTTCTTGCTGATTCATAATTCCTATTAGTGCATTAAAATCTCTGGGAAGTCCTGTAGTGAATAAAACTACGAACACTGTTGAAACCATAGTTTCCCAGATGTGTTTGACCAGGGAAATGAAGTTTCTTTTATATGGCACTTCTTTTGTTGTTTATTTATGTATTTTAAAAAATGTTCTTACATTGTTGTTTATTTTTGTATGATATTTGATTTCTCCCCTCAGTTGTAGTCTAAATAATTCTCCCACCACATTACCTGTGAACTGTCACCATAGTCCCTCGTGCTCTCTCTTCCCCTTTTCAACTTTCTCCCTCTCCCTTCCCTGCTGGATGCCTCAGATCTATGGTTTACTGCAAGTTTTGTCTTTTTCCTGACCCTTTGTTTGGTTTCCCTATATTTCACCTACACTGATGGTGGGAATGCAAACTGGTCCAGCCACTGTTGAAAGCTGTGTGGAAGTTCTTCAAAATACTAAAAATGGATCTATATAACCTAGCAGTTCTACTCCAAAGGACACAAAAACACTAATTCAAAAGGAAACCTGCACTTCTGTGTTTATTGCAGCACTATTTACAATAGCTAAGATATGGAAACAACCTAAATGCCCCCAAACAGATGAGTGGATCAAGAAGATGTGGTCTATATACACAATGGAATACTACTCAGCAATCAAAAAAAAATAAAGTCATACCATTTGCAGCAACATGGATGGAACTGGATGGAATTATACTAAGTGAAATAAGTAAGAAGGAAAAAGAGAATATCTGATGGTTTCACTTATATAGCACTTTTTAATGACTTATGGAACTGTTTTTCAATGGATCACATTCTGGGGAAATATATGTCTTGGGTAATGGTTCTAGTGAGGAAATACTTCTCTAAAATCTGTTCTTTAAGGCAAATTGTTATTGATTTCATGATACTATGTAAGTTTCAGAAGTACAGCTTTACATCTCAATATGTAGATAAGCCTTACCATAGCCACCACCAAAGTTCTAGTGTCACTGGCCTATTGAATTGACCTCTTCCACTCTTGCCCCCCAAGCCTGTTCTTATTCCCCTCTAGTAACCACCAACATTTTCGTAGAGTCTACTAATTATAAAATCTGTTTCTATTTCCTCATCTTTCCGAGTCTACACTGTGTTGAGGCTTCATATACAGATGATCTGGGTGTTGTTTGTGTCTCAGAGATGCAGCGGATACTCTGTGTGTTGCTAGATAAGGAATGGGATGTTGAAAAATGACCCAGGTACATGCCACAGCCTTCCCATTTTGCCTAGTCCTGGTCTCTTCCACACCCTTATCTGGGGTCATTTGCCTGGAATGGTGCCCCAGTGCTTTGTGTGCTGGGCCTGTTGAGATCAACAAACTCAGATCAAGTAGCAAATGTAGTATGGATCAAGAATCAAGGAGACTTAAAGAGCCAATTAGAGAGGGACTAGCAGTCTATCACTGGGGCATAGAATAAACATGGCTTTGGAAAGCCAGGATAGAGATAGTGGAGACATCAGGAAGTGGGGGAGAAATGGAATATGTCATTCCAACAGAGCAATGAGAGTCTAATGTAGACCAAACCTTGATAGGCAGGCACATGATATCCTAGATAAGGTTTCAGGCCAAGGGCAGGGTCCACGATGAGGTCCCAGCAAGAGTTTCATTGAGGTCACTCCTGCATGGGGAAATCAGTATTAGCATATGATAAAATATATGCTATTTTATATGATAAAATATGATAAAGATGCTGCTCTGTGAGTTGCTAACTGAAAATCATTTAGAAAATAGCCTTTGAATTGCCCATACCCTCCATAACCATGAATTGAAGGATTTCTCTGGGGAAAAGTCTCTACCATAGAGACATTGAAGTGGAGGAGCTATGTCATCATATTTAGTGAGTCTAGGCCATGTTTAAACATGGTAAGTAGGGGGGATTTTGTGTCTCTTCTTTAATCATAATAACAATGAAGAAAAATTATGATTAGTAAATGCGGAGAATTAAGCCAGCCAGAACATTGATTTGGCTTAAATAAGTTTTCTTAAAAGCAGAGAGAACATTCTCCTCCAAGCAGCTGGTCCAAAGGTTTGGATGGGTGCTTATGTGCATTTGCCCCAGTTCTCTAAGAAGCAGAGATCAAGACAGGTCTAAATGTGTAAGGCTGTTTTAAGAAAAATGCCTGTGTGAGAAAATGGAGAGGGAGTTGCGAAGGGCTGAGACAGCCAGCAGTGCACAATGAAAGCAGGTACTGGAGTGAAGCACAGAGGGAGAAGCATGGTGGAGCCCCCTCAAGTATGTGTAGTCAAAGAAAGATTTGTCAAGCTGTTGGGTGTCCTCCAGCCAACTCTGAGCATTAGAGCTAGTCCTGGTCTCCTGGCATTGGCCCTGCCTTACTTAGCAGGCCTGCTGTGCTCTGTCATTGTCTGGGAGTAGCTTGTGACGATGTGGTCCCCCACAAATGCAGCAGTGGCCTCAGGCCTTCCAACAGTTGGAAGTCTAGGAGGCACACCCATTGGCTGGAATAATGAGTGTGAGACTTTTTTTTTTAAAGATTTATTTTTTATTTATACAAGAACCGGGGTACAGGCCAGAGGCGTGGGAGGGTGAGAGGATTCACCAGAGGCAGAGCGGGGAGCAGAACAGGCAGACTGACGAAATACACTGCTGAGGGGAGCAGCAGGAGTGATAAGAGAGGTCTGCTGCCCCATGTGGGAATCTCCCTGGCTGGCCAGGAACTGAACCAGCGCTGCAGAGGCTGCGGACAGCTTCATAGTGCCGCGCTCAACCCAGTGCACCACCGGGGAGGCTCTTTAGCAATCTGTACCTCTGTTTGCTCACGATGTTTAGTGGCTCACAGGGCAGGTTTCACAAAGAGGAGCGACTTTTGTTGGTAGCAATGGGAGGGTGAGGTAATTCAGAGATGATCTTGGGTAACATCTGAAAATGCCAGTTGCCTGCCTAGGAAGATTAGGCTGATTTGCAACTGCTTTTACTGTACCCTCGTCTTCTGAGTACCCCATGGCATCTGATGGCGTCCTGCTTAAAAAGAAATATAATAATACGGGGGGCAGGGGAGAAGGTAAAATGTTATTTTCGATTTCTAGGTAAAGCTGTCAAATTCAGGAAGATTTTTTGACACTTCCTTATAGGCAGAAGCTCTTTGTGTAGTCTCTTTACATTTTATACTCAAGGTAACTTTTGGATTGATACAATTGTTTTAAAATAATGCTCCCTTCAATGAGAGGTGAAAACAATTAGACAGAAGACACCTTTGTTTGAAATCAGTCTGACTGCATAAAATGTATTAATAAAACACAGTGAATAATCTTGATCTCTTGATAAATTGCCTGCTCCAGAGAGCATGGGCAGCTCTTGTAGCATCTATTGAGAAAACAAAGAAATCCTGTCAAGATGACATCTGCTGCTTCCGTGGAACGTGTTAGGAGCATGAAGTTTTGAATATGATACACTTAGCAGCATCGTGTACTTAATCAGCTGGCAAAGAAGAATGTTTGTCTTCCTTCTTGGGTATCCATGGATTCTAGAATGTAGATCACATTTGGTTTTACCTGAAAATCAGCAGAACATTTCACTTGAAGAAGCTAAATGAAAATGCTATTTCAACCTGACGCATTGGAGAGTATTGGACAATGTGGTGAGATGGGCCTGGCTTGGTGTGTCAGTTAACTAAGGCCACAATAATGCTGCATAACAAACAACTGCAAAATCTCAGCAAATGAAAGGTGAATATTTGGCGTCCAAGTCTGGAGGTTGACTGGAGGTTGGCTAATCTTGGCTGGGATTCATTGGGGGAATATGATTTTGCTTTATGTGTCTCTCATCTTCCTTCTGGGATCAGTGGGACAGCTTAGGCATGTTCTTGTTGTGATGATAAAAAGACAAAAGAGAGAGCATAAACACACAAGTCATCTGAAGGCCTAGGCTTAGAACTGACACACTGTCACTTCTGTGGCATCTTAATCGTCAAAGTGAGTCCCATGGCCGAGATAACAGTCAAGGGGCAGAGAAGTATATTCTACTCACAGTGAAACCATGGCAAGGATGTGGATGCAGAGAGTTGTGATAAATTGGGGCCAAAATAGGCAATCTACCACAGGGAAAAACTAACCCTGTCTGCTTTCATCTTTTATTTAATCCAGGCTGCCCAGGAAAGCTCTGGGGGGCCCAGCCCCAAACAAGGCACATGTATCTAAGATTCTTTTAGCAGATCCAAGGTCATGAAGATTTATCCCTAAGTTTTCTTCTAAGACATTCATAGTTTTAGCTCCTACACTCAGGTCTTTGGTGCATTTTGGGTTGGCTTTTCTATGTGATATGAGATAGGGATCTGATACCACTCTTTTGCATATGGATACTCAGTTGTTTTATTATCATTTGTTGAAGGGACTATTCTTTGAGAATCACTGATTTTGATAAGTTTTCATAGTTGTTGTCATTCCAGTAGACTCAGGTGTAAGACTTTGTGGTACCAGGATCCTTAGGGGAAGCAGGAGAAGTTCTGTGAAGAGAAGGCAAGGACAGGGTTGGGATGAGAAGGGTGGAACTGTAATTGACATGGAGGCTGCCTCTTGGAGAGATTATATCAGTCTAGAAATACTGCCAAGGGAGTGTTATAATCTCAGCCCAACTTCTGGAACGTTTGTTTATTTTTAATTTTTGAGATAACTCTGGTTGATGAGGAAGCTATAAGATCTCAGGTGTGATTCACGTCAAGGAAATCCCAGTTGTAAGACAGGAACCTAGCAATTGTGTCTGGGTCAGTAGATCCCAAACCCGGGTATGTGTCAAATTAGGAAAGACTTCAGTCTGGGCTGTTAGCTCAGTTGATGAGCAATGGCAGGCAAGGAAGGACATGGGAAGGGGCCAGGCTGTCAGCAGTTCTGTACACACCCACTCCTTGGCCTATTTCTCCATTGACTTGTTAGAACAAAATGGTTAAAATTCAAGAAATAATGGGCCACTTTTAGAAAAGAGCTGCCTTGCAGAACACGATTCTGAGCAAACAATTTTCATGATGAGCAACAAGAGATTCTTTGCTCCAATTGCAGCTGCCACAATTTACACATTGCACTGACAAGTGTCAAGCAATTTCAGAAGCGACAGGGACAGGCCATCGCCCTGCTTACAAAACCTGGGTCAGATCAACAATGGCAATTTCAAGATTCTCCCATCAACACCATTTTTATAGTAATAAATGACCCTTTATTTATGATGATGACTCTTTAGATTTGGGGAGGGAGGTTGCCCAAACAGCAGAGCAGAAAGTAATGAGGGTGTGTGTTCCTTCAGCTGAGATGTGAGTGGTTTTGAAGCTATGGTCTGCATTGTGAACACGTACTGAGGCCTCTAGGGCGATGAAGACATCTTTGAAACAAGTTTTCAGTTCTTAGTAGTCAGATTTGTGGAATATCCTCAGGGCCTGTCTATAAATTGAAAACACAAGCCTTTCTAGGTTTGGGGAGTTAATGAGAGCAGAGGAGGGGCTGTTTGGTAACCTATCTCCAGGAAGTCTGCTCTTTCCTCCCCAAAGGTACAACTCCCATTCGCATTCTCTTTTGGGGTTCCTTCATCCTGTCTGGGACTATCCTGGTGCCTGGTCTGCCATCACTGTGCTAGCTCCCCTTGTGACACTTTTCCATCCTTCTTGTGGGTGCTTCCACTGTAAGTGAATGGCCATGATGAGGTTCCGCAAACATCTCCTCTCCTCCTTGAAACTAAAGACGTGCAGGTGCTTCTGATCTTAACTATCCTCCAAGACTCAGGACCTGAGGCATACTCTCAGTGCAAAAGTACTCCTTCCACAGTGCTCACACCAACCTGCCATGCCGAGGCCTCAAACCCTTTCTTTGCGCCATCACCTGCACACTTGGAGAGTCACTGGGGCTTACTTCTCCCATGGCTCCTTCTCACTTTCTTCCTCTCCAGTCAAGTGTGATCATGAGAGCAGATGATTTTAATGATGTGGGGGGGGGGGCAGAGCCCATGCCGGAGTCATCTCTTGTAGCTCACGTATCACTGCTGAAATTGGGTATTTTGGGCCTGATATTTCAAATCTCCACACCTTTTAAGTGGGTAAAGTCTGACTCATTGGACTTAAAACTTGGGTGACCATCTTGTTTATAACGAATTTCTAAACTATTGAAAGTGCTGTGTGAACTCTGGAGAGAGGCGTTCCCCCATTCCCCTCAATGTATTGTGCTTGTGTCTAGCTTGGTTACTCCTATCTCCTGGAGCGAGAGTCACTTTTCATCATTCTCTATCCTCCACAGTGCTCTGTGGAGTGAATACCTATTGGTATATCGGTGTATTCATTTTTATACTTTGATGTAATGGTTGATGGACCAGTAGTTGACTTTTTCGTTTTGACAATTAAAAAAAAAAAATTCTGGGGCCTCCCCGGTGGTGCAGCAGGTTTAGCGCAGTGCTGTAAAGCTGTCTGCAGTGTTGGTTCGATTCCCAGCCGGCCAGGGAGATTCCCTCATGGCGTGGCAGACCTCTCCCGTCTTGCCCGCTGCTCCCCTCAGCAATGTATTTCGTCAGTCTGCCTGTTCTGTTCTCTGCTCTGTCTCTGGCGAATCCTCTCACCCTCCCGTGCCCCAGTGCTTGTATAAATAAATAAATCTTAAAAACTAAATTCTGAATGCCTAGCTTAGGGTCATTGGCTTTGCCTTCTTCCCCATAAAGGAGTATCGTGAAGATTAAAAAACTGAGTTGATTCTGTCTTACCAAATTTTGAGCTCAAAAAACTCTGATGACTGCTAAGAAGGAAAAAACCAAAGGGAAACTGATGTATAATTTATTTGGTACCCAGTACCCACAGGAAACATCTGTTGTGATTTTAAAAGTCTGTACAAATTCAAAACAAGTGAAGAAAATGTGTCTGTTTATAAGACAGCATAGCAGTCTACTCTAAGCACATTAAGGAGAGAGATGTCTGCAGCTTTATTTGGCGATTGTATATGATCTCGAAGGCAACACAGCTATTTTATTCATTTAATTAAATATGGAAAATGTATTATAATAAAAAAGTAAGCTGTGGAAAATGATGAGCCACACTCCCTGAGTTCCTAACCTCTTTTTCTCATTTTTGTATGGTTAAGTTTTCCCTCGCAATTAAGATGTTTAAAACAACAGAATGAGAGTACAGCGTTATGAGACGGCTGATTAATTTCCTCATAAAGTTATTTTTTAAATGCCTTGCCAGTTACTCGATAAGCAAAAAACTTAGATACTGTTGTTAATTACCTTTGTTGGTGCTGACAATAGTAGTTTACTGTGATAATCAGATTTGTTCTCTGCTCCATTTGCTGTGCTCAGCTGTAAATTATTAATGGGCGTGTGGGCTACCTTACCACAGATGGAAATACTTCGCCGACTTTGTTTTTCACCAGTCAAGGAAGTCCTCAGTGTCCACGCCAGCTTCCTATGTTCATCTATATTGTTTTTTTTTTAATTTTTTAAAAGATTTATTTATTTATTTATACAAGCACTGGGTACAGTCAGAAGTGCGGGAGGGTGAGAGAATTCACCAGAGCCAGAGCAGGGAACAGAATAGGCAGACCGACGAAATACACTGCTGAGGGGAGCAGCGGGCGTGGCAGGAGAGGTCTGCGCGCCATGTGGGCCCCTCGCCGGCAGCTGGGGATCGAACCAGCGCTGCAGAGGCTGCGGGCAGCTTCTCAGCCCAGCGCTCAACCGCTGCGCCACCAGGAGGCCCTCATCTATATTGTTTTTAAAAAAATCTGTCTTCCTAAAAATCATCAGGCAGGTGATCAGTGTGTCTCAGCTCAAGCGAGGACGATTCTGCATATGAAGCTGCATCAGCGCCATGATCGAGTTCTTGCTTCGCCCTGAGTCATTGTGAAATACTGGGCAAGTCAATTTACATCTCTGGATTTCTTTGACCCACGTGTAAACAAGGAAGTTGAATTAGATGCCTCCTCCCCACCTTGAAATGTGATCATAATGTGAGGCTAGTTAGGTGCAGACCTGAAAGTCAAAGAAACCCTCGCCCAGCCCGAGGAGGTATGAGGTCATCATCCTGAGACCCAATTAGGGTTGGACACTCTAAATAAAGATCGTAAAACAGTACTAAGTCTTAAATCTCCATTGTGAGCCCTTCACTCCAGCTTCATGCAGATGAATTACTAATTACTGCATTTTGACCACTTGTAGGAAGACTTACCACCTTCGTGTCATGGTGGACAAGAATCACACGCCTGAGCAGCAGACTGTCTGGGTAATAATAGCCAGCCCTTCCATTTGTACAGTCCTTTGAGTGCTTTCAAGTAGTTCACACATATTTTCTCATTTTTACTCAGAATCGAATGAGGGCGATGATGATGGTCTGGAAGCACATTTTCAAGGAACACGAGTTGAGGTTTTCAATCTTAGGCAAAATGAAGGACTGCATTTTTCCTCAGGGATGAGATTGCATTTATGTTGTTCTTCCTGAATTTCATTAGCTTCTCATTCCCAACTTGAAAGAAGACTGTGAAAGGCATGGAGACATTGAGACTGTGGCAGCAAATGCTGAATATAAAGTAGAAAAAAAGGAAGCCTTCCCTTTGAATTTAAAGAAAATAATGGTTGTGCCACTCTGATCACTGGCTTTGATATTGAAACAGCCTACAGATTGTCAAAACCAGGGAAATTGCATGAATCTGAAACTTGAGGCCAGAACTGTTTGAAAAGACAGATTCAAGGATGTGGCCAGGTTACTGAGATTGATGATACAAATTTAGCAGAAGTAACTTAATTTTTTTTGTCCCCACTGTTCTTCAATAACAAAACCTCCAAAACATTAAGAGACTGTCAAGGCTTGAAACAGATGGGAAAAGCAGATACACTGAGTTTTCCTTTAGACAGAGTTCCCCCAAGTGCTGGGAGAGAGGCAGAGAAGAATGTATTCCTGGGGTCACTGGGTCTGTCCATCTCAAACCACAGAGATGTGGCTTGTCTGGCAATGACAAAGTTATCACACTTACAAACCCTGGCATCGTGGGTTTCACAATATCATAAACAGAAGGTGAACATATAGATGCACATGTATGCATAAACATACATACATGTCGGTGCATGTCGGTGTTGTTTTTTCCTTCCCCTTAAAGAAACAGTGATGTGAATGTTGATTTGACTTGTCTTTTCCAACCTGTTAGGGTGGTTAGAACTTTGGAAAGTTCTTTGGGTCTTCTTTGGCTTTAACAATATATTTAAGCCGGGCCTCCCTGGTGGCGCAGTGGTTGAGCGCTGGGTTGCGAAGCTGCCCGCAGCCTCTGCGGCGCCGGTTCGATCCCCGGCTGCTCCCCGGCCGCCGGAGGAGGGTCCCGCATGGCGCGCAGCCCTCTCCTGCCGCCCGCTGCTCCCCTCAGCAGTGTACTTCAGTCCTTCTGCCTGCTCTGCTCCCGATCTGGCTCTGGTGAATTCTCTCACCCTCCCGCGCTTCTGACTGTACCCAGTGCATGTATAAACAAAAAAAAAACAAACAAACAAACAAATAAATAAATAATAAAACATGCCTCTAAAAAAAAAAAAAAAAAAAAAAAACAATATATTTAAGCCCTTAAAAGTGACCTCTAGGCTGCACCTGGCTGGGGTATGAAGAAACACAATGTCCTTCTGGATGGGAATTGTATCTTCTTTGTAAATATCTGGCCACTTAAAAATTTCAGAAACAAACCCCCAAAAGTAGCATTAAAAAAAACTAGAGGTAGCTCCATTTTTAGTAATTTGAGGGTCCTCCACAGCTTTTCATAGTGGTTGGACCAGTTTGCTTCCCCACTAGCAGTGTAACATAGTTCCTTTTTCTCCACATGCTCACCAGTGTTTGTTGTTGCCAGGTTTTTAATGTGGGCCATTCTCACAGGTGTGAGCTGGTCTCTCATTGTGGTTTTGATTTGCATTTCGCTGATTACAAGTGATGTTGAGCATTTTTTTTTTTTTGTCTGTTGGCCATTTGTAGTTCCTCTTTGGAGAAGTATATTTTTAGTTCTTCTGCCCATTTTTTTGACTGTTTTGCTTGATTTGTTTCTGTTTAGTTGTGTGAACTCTCTGTAGATCTTTGATATCAGTTCCTTATCGGTTGTATGATGTGCAAAATATTTTCTCCCAATCTGGAGGGTGTCTCTGTGTTTTGGTTATTGTCTCCTTTTCTGTACAGAAGCCTTTTAGTTTAATGTAGTCCCAGCTGTTCATCTTTTCCTTCATTTTCTTTGCTTCTAGGGATGAGTCCTCAAAGATGTTTTTGAGACATTTGTCAATGGAGTGTTGTGTCTATTTTCTTCTATGTATTTTATGGTATCAGGTCTTATATTCAAGTCTTTATGCAGTGGTGGGAGATATATGGGGACTAAACATGAGCATAGAAATAAAATATTGTACAAAAATAAACAACAATATAGGAAAATAAAGAAGTTCAATTAAAAAAAACTTTGTGGGAATTGTATGGGGACTATAACCAAGATGAACATGCATACATTGTGCAAAAATGAAAAATGATGTAAAAAATATATAAAATAAAAAAAATTTAAAAAAATTAAAAATAAAAAAAGACCCCCCCCAAAAAAAAAAAAAAAAACGGAGGGAAGGAGCTAAGGAGCTGGTTTCACTCATTGAGGTGATGTATGCACAGATTCCATCACCCACCGCCTCAGTTTTTATCTGAAGCCTCTATGTTTGGCAAGACAACAGGCTAAAGTGCCCACATTTGGGTAACCGCGTGCTTTTCGACCTGTGGTCATCAGCATCACCTGGAAACTCGGCACAAATACAGGCTCAGGCCTGCGGCAGACCCGCCTGCGCCAGACCCTGGGGTGGAGGCCAGCGCCACGCGAGTGTCCGGTACAGGCTGGAGTTTGGGAACCGGTGGTGTTTGCTAAAATACAGTGGCTTTCCGTGTTACCGGAGCATCGGACCACTGGAGAATTTTCCAAAGAAAGTCTCAGGTCTGCTTCCCACCTCTGGGGATTCTAATTGAATTGCGCTGGGGTCTGCTCTCCAGGTGATTCTAATATTCAGACCTGTTTGGGACGCTGAGTCAGCACCAAGCTACTCTTTTTAAGGAGCCATTTTCAAGGAAGAAAAGCAGGAGACGCGCTGGCGGCGAAACGAAACGAGGCCAGAGTTTGGGGACAGACAGACAAGGTACGTCACACAAACACAAGGCTTTCTGCTCTATCCAAAGGCACCTCGTCTCAGGAATCTCTGCACATGATGAGTCACTGTCCAGGTAAGAACATTCTTCTCTGTGTGAGGAACAGGCATGCTTTTGTGGTTGCTGGAAAGAACTTTTCCTCTGGGATTCTGTGTGAGAATTAAAGGAAACAGCCAAACAACTGAGAAAGGTACTTTGGTTCTCAGGAACATTGGTCAAAACCTTTCGCATTGCTCTTGTTCTTGGAGACCTGAAATGATGGTTCTAGTTGAAGCCGGCCTTTATTTTATTTCATTGCATTTTATACTTAGAAGGGACATTAAAAGTCCCAGGGACCCAGGAACTCCACTTCGGGGCTCCACCCGGAGGAAAGGAAAGCAGGCTCTTGATGAGGCAGGGACACAGCGTTTCTTCGGAATCTCTCTTTAAAAAGCTCGACTCACCTCCGTTCTGGCTCTGAAGGCCGCCCTTAAAAAGCGGGTTGTTTATATCGTTCCTTGGAAAGGTCTTATAGATGTAGCTCAAAATCTGGTGGGGTTTTGTGGGTGTTGCTCACGTGGATGTTAACTACTACAGTTTCTCCCGTTGGTCAACATTATTGTGGATAAAATTGGGGCCTGGACTTGCAAACATCTGGTTTCAACCAGTTCCTTCTGAACTAGACTGATTTTTGTCGCAGGACAGAGCAGCTGTGCCTGTACCACCTCCTATGCGGACAAACAATTCCCCATCGGCTCTAGAAGGGCTGGCGGGGTCCCGGCCCACTCGGCGGGCACCTCTATGTCCTCTCCTCCAGTGGGGTTGGGTTGAAGAGGGGGCGTGTGGTCATAAACTCCTAGCCCCTGACACGCTTTAAGTCATTGGAATGTTTTTATACTTCAAATAGTTGAAAGCAATTTTCATTTACCTTGTAAATCATTCTCTTTTAAAAGATTGAAAAATCCCAAATTAATGTGTGCATTTTAAAATATTTTCTAGCTTTCCAGGCCCTTCACCATGCTGGTTATCTTTATGTGGACTTGATTGTCTTTGTTATTTTTCCTCTTAAGGTGTGATGGTCAGAAGTGTCAGTAGGAGTGTTTTATTTTTATTTTTAGACGCCTTTGAGTTGCTGGTATTTTTAAAATCTTGCTTAATAAATCTTGATGTACCCCCGTGGCATAAAAAGTGTCTCTTATTATTGCCTCTGAAATATTTTCAGGTCTTAATTTCCATATTAAGTCCTTTTGTGGAGTTCATTTTATCGTTCTTTGTATCTAAGAAGGGATCCAATTTTTTCCCCACATGTATTTTAATTATTTTGGTGTACACGTTCGAGAGTCTAGCACAGCTACCAGTTTCTAATGATCCTTCATATGTCAGCTTTCCACTCAGCTGTGAATGTTTCTAGTCCCTCTGTTTTGATCCTGGGGGGGTCAACTGGCCCATTTCTATGCCAAAAAACAATATTTTAATTGCTATACTTCCTTTTTTTTTTTTTTTGAGAAAAGATGGATTTATTGAATACCCTGCAAAGGAACAGAAGGTAAGATGGGTGATGCTGTCTGCCAATTGCTATAATTCCTAAAATTTTCATATGTGATGAGTTGCCATGCCATGGTTTTCTTCAGCAATGTTGTGGATTGTTGTGCTTTATATATATATCTTAGAATAGCTCATTAAATATCTTTAAAATCTTAAAAGTTTTTAAAATCTCATTGACTTTATAGGTGAATTTGGCAGGGAGAACCTTACGAAAATCCTTCTACCCATGAATGTATTTCTCCATTCATTTAACTCCTTATTAATGTATTTTAATAGTTTTATAATTTTTCAGTAGGATGTAATGACTTTCATTTGATTCTTGAGTGTCTAATATTCTTTTGTAGCTACTTTAAATGGTGTCTTTTGAAAAGCCCGTATTTTGAAAAGCCCTACTAATGTATTGTGTGTTTGCAATCTTGCTAAACTCTCTTATTAAAGAAAATTATTTGTAGATTAGTTTTTCTACAGGGACAATCATAGCATCTCCCAGGTTTGTTTACGTCTTTTAAGTTCTTCCATCTTCTATTTGTTTCTTGTCTAATTGCTCGACTTGGGCATCAGGGATAATATTGACTAGGAATGATGATAAGGAGCATTTTTCTTTCATTCCCACTTTCCAGGAGGGATTCTTTTAACTTCACAGCGTGGTGTTTGCTGTAGGGTTTCTTCTTCTTCATTGGCCTTTAGGAATCCAGCGCTTGCTATCAGCTTCTCACTGCTGGGATCTCTAGGTGGTCATTTCTGTCGCTGGTGTTTGTAACTTCAGGCTTGAGACACAAGTTTTCTGTCTTCCAATTACAGGTGCTCTGCCTGACCACTCTGGGGGAAACCATGGAAGTTCCTCTGATTAAACTTGAGGGGGGAAGGTAGCACCACCTCAGCCCTTCCGCCACCAGGGAAGTGGCAAATCACAATTTTCAACCACTTTCTTGATGAAATATCTGCATCATCTTGGCCCATTTCCACATTGTGACTCTGTACACTTTTGGCTTGGCTGGGGGTATCGCAGATCAAGGAACCAGTTCTTCAAATATTCCTTTGTAAACTTAGGTCCCTGGGAGCTGCAGGCACTCACCTTGGTATCTGATATTTCCTCATTGGTGTCTCAATTAAAAACGAGTCAGGACGAGTCCAATTGGACAATTAGTTACACTTGTGTGTTTAGCTTAATCAAGCCTGAAATTCGGCAATAGTTATACCCTGTTCCGGAAGAATGAGGACTTTACAAAGCTCCACCTTTCTTTACCCAATCCTATCTATCCTTTTGAAAAATGTTTATTGTGGTAACATTGGTACTTTAAATGATTTAGGAGCACACAGGTTCACCCCTATACAGATGTATGTTGCCACACCCCACCACCAAAGCACCAGTAATCCTCCACTGTGGTCCATTGTGCCTCCTCCCCCTCTGTGCCCCTTCTGGTAGCTAGCTAGTCTTTTCCTGTACACTATTTTAATCACACGCTTTTGATAGAAATTAGAAATTATAGTATTTCTATCGATAGCATTTGTTTACTACTCAGTCCACCAGAATCTTGACTTCACGTTTCTTCTTGCATCTCATCTTCCCTCTTCGTGAATGACATCCTTTAGAATTTTATTGCAGATCTGTAGCTAGCATCCCCTCTGAGTATTTCTTCCGAGGGACTGTTTCCCATGGGCCAAATCAACTGCAACTCAAGACAGCCCTGGGTGGGGATAAAGAACAATTCATCCCCTGCTTCTAGCTGATCCGAGTTTAATGTTGCTGCTTTCACACAACTAGGCTGTGTCTAGTGAGTCATCGGGTGATATTCACAGGGAGCAGCAAGAGGGAGACAAGAAGGGGAACACTCAGCTATGAAGTAGGGTGCTGTCAGCATGCCCCTGCCTTCAGGAGCAGAGATTTCAATCGGTTGGCATCTGTGCAGAGCTGGTTATCATAGTGGCAGGTTGTACAAAAATTGGGTAAAGTCAAGAGGTACAAATAATGACTGATTTCATTGTGTGCTTTGTGATATTGTCCCCTTCCTTTGTGGTGAGTAATATTTGTAGAAATTGTATCTGTGAGAATTCTTTCAAACCCGGGCTTAATGTGCTTTCCTCCAGAAAGCAATTGTTTGCTTCTGTGAGATTTCTGGACCTCTTAAAGTATATCTCTGCTTGTGTTTTCTGTTTCTCGGTTCTTGGAAGTTGTATGATTTCTAGATCCAGTTCTGCATGAGCTCCGGCTTACATTAACCCACTCTTGGGAGAGAAACTGCCACCCCCCCCACCCCTAAAAAGACTAAGGAAAGCAAATATCTTTATCATAGCCCTCTGTGAGCTGGGATCTTCTCCCTTTTCACAGTGAGTATAGCTCCTGAGGGACCAGACGTTATAACGGAATGTCCTATCCAACTTTTTTCTTAGATTGGACTCAATCATTGTGCCTTTAAAAACCCAAAAACTTTAGGCAGCCAAGGCTCTGCAGATAACCCCAGGGCAGCTTCTGACATAAGCATTTTGCTATCTCTATGGGTATTTGCTTTTCCTTCTTTTTGGCCACTGAAGACGTCTTCATTTTCTTCCCTTCTCATCTCCCCATGTCCCTGTTTATTGCCTGTGTGTCTGGGG
The DNA here is from genome assembly GCF_014898055.3 of Talpa occidentalis. Taxonomy (NCBI): domain Eukaryota; kingdom Metazoa; phylum Chordata; class Mammalia; order Eulipotyphla; family Talpidae; genus Talpa; species Talpa occidentalis. Next base: position 77,331,482 of record NW_023601543.1, on the reverse strand, counting down.
TGGGGGGGGGGAGAGAGGGGGGGGACAGAGAGAGAAAGAGAGAGTGTGTTCCTGCCATCATTGTCTACCTATTCTCTTTTATGCCTTAACTTTCTATTTCTCATGCTAGCAAGACTAAGCACCACATATAAATTATATTCCAGACTTTTTAAGGGTTTTTTTTTTTGTACCAGGAGTTTTTTTTTTCCATGATCTTATCTGTTAAACCAAGATCAAATTGTTATTGAATTCTAAGTTAGCCATTAAGACATTATTTCTACTTCCTTTACATTGCCTGAAAATCAATAAACAAGTTCTTTGTGTCTTTTCTATTGCTAAGGCCTAGCATTGCCTGTGCTAAGATCTGTTGGAAGCCCCCATTGATGTTCTGTTTCTTAGAATTCTCTTCTCATTAAGCCTGAGGTCCAATACTGCTCAAACCACCAATTTCTGTCCTATCCCCAAAGACCAGTACGTGGGTCCCTGTCATTTTAAAAGGAACCAGATCTGTGATATATCCTAGTTATCTTTTGCTGAATAATAAACTTCAAAAATCTGTCTTGAACAACAAAAATCATTTGATTATAACATTTTATATTGAATATCACCTTTAATATCCTTAACAGTGCTGGGGCTGACTGAGTTAAATGGGGCAGTTCTCATTTGGGGTTTCTCCTGCAGTAGTGGGGTCTGGGCTGAACATGTTTTCAGATTTCGGCTGGTTGGCTGTCGGGACCTCAATCGAGTTATGGGTAGAAACAAACACATGACTGGAACAAGTGGTCTCCGTGTAGCCTGGCCCCTCACAGCATGGTGGCTTAGAAGCATCTCGAGGGAGCTTCTCAAGGGAGAGAGTGACTTAGAAGCTGCATTGTCTTTCATGTCTTACTTTGAATGTCATAATCCTGCTGCATTTCATTTGTTCAAGAGTTGCCAAGACTGGCCAAATTCATGGAAAGGGGAATTAGACTGTGTTTTTGAAGCAGGATCAAAGAACTGGACATATGTTACAGCCACCACCGATTTAATTAGGCAAGCAAGGGAAGGGTTCATGTTTTCAAACTCTTAACAAATTTTTTATTGCCATGGTCCTTAATTCCTGCTCTTTTTTCCCCTGGAAATACAAATGTGCATTTTAACTTGTTTCTTGTTAGTCAGCGGATCTTTTTCTGAACCTATCTTTATGAATTCTGAGCCCTGAAGATGTATCTAGCTTACAGTCATCCTTGCTGGTCTATTCTATACCTCCAGCTTTAGCCCCCTCCTCTACAATGACATTTTTCTAAGCCACACATCTGATCATGTCTCTCTCATGACTGAAAAATCACTGGTGACTTTCCCACTCCAGCTTCTCAATAGGCAGCACCTTCCATGATTGCTTCCTTGCGCTTTTTCAGACCTTGTTTTTCATCTACACTCCAGCCACACCATGCCTTTTCACATCTGTGCCTTTGAATATGTTGTCCTCCCTGCAATCTCTCTCTCTTGTCTGGATGTCTCCAGCATTCTGAAGGTGCAGTCACAAGTATCTCAGGATTCCTGTATCTATCACCCCCATTTGGACAAGCTACTTCAAATCTGCTGTAAGTTCGAATCTCCTCTAATCCTCTACTTCTTCTTGGTAGGTTATAATGAATACATGAACCTCTCCCTCTGACAGTAGAAGCAGTACTTGTCAGTGCTGGGTAAGAATTCAGCAATTTATGCACCCCATAAATCTTGAAAGGACACCAATCAACATTTCTCCAGAATAGTCTTGCCTCACTTTGCTTTGGTGCCAGTCTCCACAGTTCTATTCCCATTGTTCTCTCTGACTGTGAGACTATAGCTCGATATAATTTGCTTAAATATCAACTAGAACCAAGACTTCCCTGTAGAGACACAATTTAAATGAAACAAGCAATTCAGCAATATAAAAGTGGCATTAAAAATAATAGCATTACAGTTGTAATACGGCAGATAAAAATTTTAAGGCATTAAAACTAGGGAGAAGAAAATTGTTAAAATGGTAATTGTTGGTACATACCATCATTTCAGTTCCCCTATTGTTGGGCATACCAAGTGTTTCCAGTTTTCCTTTGTAAGTAACATATGAAAATGAACATCTTTATGCAAATCAACAAATGAGTTGTTTAAATCCTTTTGCTATGTGCTCCCAAAGCCCCACTGTTTTCCCCCAAAACACATGAGCATCCTGCCTCGCTCCACCCTCGCCCACTTTGGTGTTAGTGTATTTTGCTAATTTGAAAATTAAAATATTGCTTAATTTGTAATTCAGTAAAAGTTGAATGTTTTCCCATATTCTGGGACGGAAGATGAATTGGACCTTGACAGACAAGAAAAATTTATGTGGGCTTAGAAGAGACAATTGGACATGGTAGGGGAAAGAAATTGCATTTTAAAAGCTTTAAAAAAATGATTCTCTGAAATCCAGAGTAATTATTTTCCTCAAAAAGATAATTTTATATCCTCTGTGATTTTTTTTTTTTCAAAGATGGAAGAATTGTTATGTTGTCTCATGTGGATTTCAAATATTCCATAGTCAAGACTCTCTAACAGTTAAATCTTCAGCCTCCCTCAGATTTCTATTTAAACTATTTCTGTTCAATTTTGTCCCTATGTGCTGAATAAGGGCTCAGATTGTGGCATCTGATGGGTGCTACTTGCTTAATTATGGAAGAGGATGAAATTTAAATTTTCTTAAGTTGATGCTAATTAAACCATGTAAATGAATGTTTCTTGCAGTTTCTGTTGTTGAGTTTATTGCTTTTAATTTTTTTCACTAACTAGTCATATGTTTGTAGTAAAGGTGTCACAGTCGGATGTGTTGATAAAATAAATATTTGGCTCTTTGTTATACTACTTCTGGGAAGCACTCACACTTGCACCCTAGAAATTAAGTGAACATGCCCACTGAACCACTTGCTACATTATCCCTCTTACCCCAGATCTGTGAACTTCTAATTTCGAAGGTCTCTAGGGAAATGGTTCATTTAGTCTGAAGCTTAGCCACCAAGCTCAGCCAGCTGTTCCCCCTCCCTGAGGTGTATTGCTTCCCTACTTCAGTTTAATCAGCTTGATTTGAATTAGAAAACAGATTGTGAGGTCTGAGGTAGTATTTCTGTCAAATTCTCTAGGATAGGACCTACATGCAGCCTCCGCTTGACTGTGTCCTAGGGAGAAGGGCATTTTTGTTCCTTCCATTGGTCAGTGAGGCAGTTGACTAAGGAAAGAGTGACCTTGTGAAGCTCGGAGACTGGATGAGGAAGTGATTGTTGTGAACAGTGTGCCCACCTGCTGTGGAGAACGTTCACATCCTTAGAAAACATCTTTATATTCACAAAGCATCCCATGTTCTTAATCTACTACTGTTTTCTGCCTCCTGACCTGTGCATACACTTTGTATTGATGTCTTGGCTAAAGATGCTGGTCTTTTCCTCTTCTCGGAACAAAACGACTTGTTCTGGTGCAAAGGCCAATCAATAGCTCCACATAAGTCGGGCAAGGGTTTGTCCAGCCAAAGAGCTGTTGCATTACCACAGCATGTCTGGCTATTCTGGACCTTGTTTCTCAAGTTTAAAAATGGGTAATCTTTAATGCTGAGTTCTGGGGGGCCCTGCAGTTCACCCCTAACTTGACCGAGACAACTAATGAGAAACCTTCCACACTCAGGGCACCCGCTCGGTGCTCTTCAATGAGGGGCCAGCCTTTCAGGCCTCATTTCTAGTCCTTCCTTCTCATGGAATTTAAGTGGCTTTTAATTGAAATGGGGGGTGATAGAGGAGAGATGATGAGGTGATGGGTAAAAACTTTGCAGGTAGAGAAATTTTCAGAGGCCTAAAATCAGGAAAGATGTTGGCTTATTTGAAGAACTAAAAGAAAATCAATGTGACTAGGGTATATAGAGTGAGGGGGGCTAAATGGAGGCCAGGAGTTGCGTCACAGGTGACCTTTTGGCCATGCTAATTGGTTTGGTTTTTTCAAAGTGGGATGAGAAGCCATTGAAAGGTTTCCTGTAGGAAAGTGTCACGATCTGGTATTTGCTTCATCTAAGCTTCATGGGCACTTAGGTTTAATATTTAATCTTCTATTTTCAGCACATACCGTACTGTCTGGATCATAGTAGGCCCTGAAAAATATCTGAGAAATGAATAAATGGATAGGACAAGCCGTGTCATTGTAATGTGGCAGAAAGACCAGCGGCCTTGGGAAGGGCCTGCAAAGGAGCTTCTGCAGTGTTGTAGTAATAGTCCAGCCAGCGGCGTCTCAGCCAATAGCAGGCACGTTAGAGATGGAAGCAGCAGGTGTCTGGGGAAATATCCCATAATAACAACCGGCAAGACTTGGTCAGAATGTGGAAAGTGTTGAGGATGCCTCCACATTTTCTTGTTTAAGCAAGTTGTTGACTAGAAGCATTTACTGAAATGGAGAAGGGACCCGATTTCAGAAGACCAAGGGCTTGATCTTGAATGTGATCCATTTAGGATGCTAGGAAAAGAGATGCAATTGTAAATAGCAAGTTACCAATGAGCTACATCAGACGGGTGGTAAGAAGGAAGATTCTGGTTAGAAATGTAAATTTGGACATCATCTGCAAATCCATAATTTTTTAAAAATCTAATTACTTGCATCTTTTATTATTCCAAATGGTGTTTATTGAGGTAAAGTGGACTTACATCGGTGTATCTGCTCTGGGAGGTTATAGGTTCAAACATCTATGAATGTGTACTTTTACACCCTGCCCTGCACCACTGCCCCAACGATCCTCCACCATGCTCGATGGGCTGCCTTCCCTGCCCCACTCTCTCTCCACTACCTTCCCCTCTGGTGGCCTCAGTGGTACAGTCAGATGTTAAGAGTTTTAGTTTGGTTTTGACTGATTTTTTGATATATTTCATATATTCCACTTGGCAGTGTGACCATCCTTTGTCTTTCTTCTTCTGACTTATTTTGTTTAGCATTATCCTCTCCATGTTGTTGTGAATGGCAGGGGTTCATGCTTTTCTATAGCTGAGTAGTAGTTATTCGTGCATGTGTGCGTGACCATACTGTTTCTATGGGGGCTGGACCAGTCTACATTCCTACTAACTCTATATGAGGGTTCCTTTTTCTCCACTGCCTTACCAACACTCATATACTTCTACACCCTGCCACCACAGAAATAACATTTGGGGCCTCCCCTGGTGGTGCAGAGGTTGAGCGCTGGGTTGCGAAGCTGCCAGCAGCCTCTGCAGCGCCGGTTCAATCCCCGGCCACCAGTGAGGGTCCCAAATGGCACGCAGACCTCTCCTGCCGCCCGCTGCTCCCCTCAGCAGTGTACTTCATCAGTCTGCCTGTTCTGCTCCCCACTCTGGCTCTGGTGAATTCTCTCACTCTCCCATGCTTCTGACTGTACCCAGTGCTTGTATAAATAAATAAATGTTAAAAAAAAAGAAATAACACTTGATGCAGGTCATTCTCAGGGGTATGTGTTGCCTCGACAGGATCACATGACACCCCAGAAAATCTGTTTCTAGCAGTGCTGTCCCATGTCACCATAAACTCCAAAGGTCTTCAGTTCTACAAGCCCTGTGCTGCCTGTTTCAGAGAACTCGGTGCTGAAGCTGTGGTGACCTTCTTGCAACTCTCCCAATATCAGCCATTACCTGTCTCTCCACCAGATTCCTATCCAAAGCTCGAGCTTGAATAACAAGAAAGGGGGAGACATGGATTCCCCAGCCCCCACTGGTTCTTGGGATATTGTCTTGGTGACCAGAGTACCTGTTGGTCAAACTGAAATGTAGAGTCAGGCAGGGGGCTTCTCACCAGGACAAAAATGTTGGTATGAGCAACATACTGGAAAACCAGTATCTGCTGAAAACAGCAGGCAGACGTTGTGGCCATTAACATAACCAGCTAGACTACCTCGTTAGAAAGTTAAGTGTGAACAGAAACTAGAGATAGGATATTTGGTCAGCAGCAACAACGGAGCTCCCCAGGCAACAGCCCCTGTTCACTCCCCCTAGCTTGTGCCAGACAATTATGCATCCCCAATCCACATCCCCACCAGGCAGTTCCTCCACACATTCTTCTATGTACCTGCCCACCTTCCCTGAATCTGTTGCCCAATAAATGTGACACTGCCCTGGAAAGAGGTGCTGAATCTCCAGAAAGAGGTGCAAGACCTCCCCAGATAACTAGTGGGTAGGCGACTGAGAGACACTCCTGGAGGTCTCTCTCTCTCTACTTGGACTTTTGAGTTGTCTTTCCTCTGTCCTGCACTGCTCCCAATTCTGCCACCCTGCGAGGCGACAGGTATGAGACCATCTCTCATTGTGGTTTTGATTTGCATTTCCCTGATAAATGAGCATTTTTTTGTCATGTCTGTTTGCCATTTGCATGTCTTCATTGGAGATGTCTCTATGTAGCCCTTCAGCCCATTTTTTGATTTAGTTGTTTTTCTTGTTGAGTTGCACGAGTTCTTTATATATTTTGGTTATCAGCCATTTGTCAGATGTGTTATATGCAAATATTTTCTACCATTCAGTAGGGTGTCTTTTTGTTGTACTGATAATTTTTCACTGTGCAGTAACTTTTTACTTTGACGCAGTCCATTTGTTTACATTTTCTTTTACTTGCCATTGGAGACCAGTCCACAAAAACATCATGAAACTTAATGTTGTGGAGTGTTGAACCTATTTTTTTCTTCAATGTATTTTATAGTTTTAGGTCTTATTGTCATGTCTTTAATCCATTTTGAGTTTATTTTTGTGTAAGGTGTGAAATTGTTATAGGACAGGGAGAGGGGCAGCCCAAACCCCGCAAACCTGCCTATACTAAATGGGTTCTGCCATCCGCCGCATCAACACAAAACATATAAGACTTTAATGGGAAGGAACTTTTAAAACTAGGAAACAATACAGGTAAGGCAAAGAGTCTAGTTTCTAAATGAAGCACCCAAAGTGACCCGTCCCCTCGTGGGTAAAAGTCCATCCATATGGGATTGGCCCAGAACAAGGCTCCAAAGCCTGCCACAAGTCTAAAGCATCTTCCAGTGGGGACCCACAGAAAAGGGTCAGAAACAACCGGACAAGCCTGGAAGGAAAAGAGCAAAATCAACATCAAGATGAAAGCTGCCATTGTCTCCTCCCCACAGGTCTCACCCACATCTGTGTCACCTAGTCCACGACCAAAAGACAAGCGCAGTTTCTTCACGTGTCTCTAGGCTCCATGCGCCTCTTCCAGGTCTCCTTCTGGCTCCATCCTGCTTCCTTCCTCAGTCCCTTCTGCAGCTTCTCCTCCTCCTGTTCAGCTCCACCCTCCCTTGGGTGGGGCAGGGAAGCTGGAACCTCCCCCTTTCCTGGGGACCACCCTGGTACAATCCCCCCTTTTAATTTTTATTCCACCATATCTATGGTGGCACAATCTCAGGGTGTAGTCTTAGGAGACAGTCTTTTTTTAGGGTTACAATGTGTGTAAGAGAAGCAACAATTAGTCAGCAGCATTGTCTATGAATGTCCAGTATGACAGTTTTCCATTCTGAAAAATAGTCCATTATACCAGCCAAAAGAAAAAAAATTGGAGCGTTAGCTAAAACAAGACAGCAAATATATCAAAATCACAGGGAAAAAATGTTAAAATGGTTCAACTGATGTAAAATACAAATTTTCTCAACCTTGATCCCAAACTTTTAACAGCATAGCAAAAGTTTGCAAACTAAATCTACTTTTAAACCATTTTTCCTATTTTTGCATAAAATCACAGGGCAGAAAATAACTAACAGCAATTTTTAGATGGCTTTGTTGAAATACTCCATACAGGATCAGAGCGAACCGGTGGCATCCAGTCGATGTAGGCTTCAGGTATAAAGTTGGACTCATTAGACTCCACCCGGGCTTTCCTCTTCTCGAGGGTACCAGGGCATTTTCGCTGGCCGGGTTGTCCAGTCCTGCCAATGGAGGAAAGCTTCCTCACCTTCTTTGGAGGTCTCTGGAACCCTACAAACAAGGCAAACAGGTTCTCCTCTTCTTGGTTCAGCTCTGTTTCAACTTTCTGGAAGAACTCCACACAAAGCCACACAATGAAACTTATGTCCAATTTTTTTTCAGTTTAAACAAAATCCCTATGGAAGTTATGCAAAAACAGACTCTAAGATAAGTAGCAAAAATTACTACCACTATTTGTATGCTGTGTTGGTATCAAGGGGAGAGAAAATGTGACAAGTTAGTTTTGCTGGAAAAAAAATTACAACCTTTCTGCAGATCTTGGTTACTCAAAACAAAACAAAACAAAACAAAAACTTCGTGGATTCAGGACAGAATGCATAAAAAAAATTCCAGTATGTCAAAGAAACCTTAGTAAATGTCAGGTGTATTTCCAGGTCTATTCAGTCCTTTGTAGGAAAGTTTTTTTACTCTCAACAGTTCCATCAATAGGAATCTATTGAGACCTTTTTCCCTATATTTCCGGAAACAATTTATGTAGGTGTGAAACAATTGAATTATACATTACAAGGTGACAATCACCATTGACAATTTACATACATACCAGATACTACTGTTAACATTTTGTACATACCAAAGTTTTACCATTTTCCCAAGTGACAATGCTTCCCTTCCAGTTTTACTTCATTAGGTAAAAGCCAAATAGAACAAATTCATGTAATGTCTTCCCAGGAGGAAAGGGAGAAACTTCGTGGAGTGTCTCAGGAGCTCTACTGAGGTTCCACAAAATTTCCTTGCATCAGTCAAATGACAGGCTACCAAATTTGTATTTGAATTTAGATTTCTGGGAAGCTTTGCCATAAATATCAGAAAATGAACAGGAACAACAGGCGCCAAATCTGTTATAGGACAGGGAGAGGGGCAGCCCAAACCCCGCAAACCTGCCTATACTAAATGGGTTCTGCCATCCGCCGCATCAACACAAAACATATAAGACTTTAATGGGAAGGAACTTTAATACAACTCGGAAACAATACAGGAAAGGCAAAGAGTCTAGTTTCTAAATGAAGCACCCAAAGTTACCCGTCCCCTCGTGGGTAAAAGTCCATCCATATGGGATTGGCCCAGAACAAGGCTCCAAAGCCTGCCACAAGTCTGAAGCACCTTCCAGTGGGGACCCACAGAAAAGGGTCAGAAACAACCGGACAAGCCTGGAAGGAAAAGAGCAAAATCAACATCAAGATAAAAGCTGCCATTGTCTCCTCCCCACGGGTCTCACCCACATCTGTGTCACCCAGTCCACGACCAAAAGACAAGCGCAGTTTCTTCACGTGTCTCTAGGCTCCATGTGCCTCTTCCAGGTCTCCTTCTGGCTCCATCCTGCTTCCTTCCTCAGTCCCTTCTGCAGCTTCTCCTCCTCCTGTTCAGCTCCACCCTCCCTTGGGTGGGGCAGGGAAGCTGGAACCTCCCCCTTTCCTGGGGACCACCCTGTTACAAAATGATGGTCTAGTTTCATTCTGCATTTATTTTTCAACCATTTGTTGAAGAGGCTCCCCTCTCCTGTGTATACTACAGGCTCATTTGTCATAGATTAACTGTACACATAAGTGTTGGCTTATTTATGGGCTCTCAGTTCTATTTCATTGGTCTGCATGTCTCTTTGTTCCAGTACTGTACCGTTTTGATCACTACATCTTTGTGGTATAGTTTGAGCCTGGGGTGTGATACCACCACTATTTCTCTTTTTGGGGGGTCAGGATTGCTTTGGCTATTTGGGGTCTTTGTGGGTCCATGTGAATTTCAGTATTATTTCTTTTTTAAGTTTTATTTATTTATTTAATTTATTTATACAAGCACTGGGTACAGTCAGAAGCGCGGGAGGGTGAGAGAATTCACCAGAGCCAGAGCGGGGAGCAGAGCAGGCAGAAGGACCGAAGGACACTGCTGAGGGGAGCAGCGGGCGGCAGGAGAGGTCTGCGCGCCATGTGGGACCCTCCTCCAGTGGCCGGGTAGCAGCCGGGGATCAAACCGGCACTGCAGAGGCCACGGGCAGCTTCGCAACCCAGCGTTCAACCGCTGCGCCACCGGGGAGGCCCCAGTATTGTTTTATTTCTTTGAAGAATGTCATTGAAGCCTTGATGTGTTTTGGATTGCATTGGAGTCATATATTGCTTTGGGAAGGATGGCCATTTAACAATGTTCTTGCAATTCATTTTCTTTTAACAATGTCTCATAGTTTTCATTGTGTAGTTCTTCCACATCCTTTAAGTTTACTCCTCCGCATTTAATTCTTTTTGTTGCAAATGTGAATAGGATTGTCTTCTGAATTTGTTTCTCTTCAAGCTCATTTTTGGCATATAGAAACAACCAATTTTTGCAGGTTGATTTTTGTACTCTGCCACTTCACTGAATTGATTTATTATTTCAATTAGTTTTTTAGTGGAGTCTTTAGAGTTTTCCATGTATATTTTCATCATCTGCAAATAATGCAAGTTCAAATATATATATATTTAAATAAGCTACAAGCAAATGCTTAGAAAAAATAAAGCAGCAGAACCCAGGTCTTAGGAAATAAACAGAGTTCTTCTGACAGAGAAGAGAGAACCAGCAAAGGAGCTAGCAGAACAGTGTCTGATGACTAAGGAGGCAAAATTAGAAAAGCATGACATCACAGAAGCCAATAAAAGTAATTCAGGAAGGAGAAAAAGGGAAAGGGATTAACAGTGTAGACTTTTTCAGAAAGGACTAAATGATAAGTATCAAGCTTGGATTCTATAGATTAGGTTGAATCAAGTGAAATTGCGATTTTTGTGGTCAAGAAATGGTCAAATATTGGTAGGTTTGTATTGCTCAGTGTAATATGCAGTTTGCTTACAAGATATGTATTTCTGGGGGACATCTCTTCCATTAAGTTTGGAACACCTGTGGCCACAATTGTAAACTCTCCAACTTTGTCTATTTGCTTAACTTCTCTCAATAAATTTTTATTTATCTGATTTCCCTAAAGGGTGGGGAATTCATTGAAGGATTTTAAGCAGCGAGTGACAGATCTGACTCGATTTTATTTCTTTACACTGTAAACTAGTGGAGCCATGTTTGTTTTCATCCACAGCGTTTTGCCCAGCATGTGGTTCAGAGCAGGAATTTTATATATACCAGAGAGGACATATTCTCAACTTGCAGCGTGAATCGTGGTCTCACAATATTTCCCCTAATATTTGAAAATACTTGGGGTACTTGTCTCATCATACAAATTATATGGACATCTTCAGTTTACCTGTCGTTGCTTTTGTTATGCAGTGACTTTGGCGAATTCAGTGTCAAAATACCCTGAAAGAGTCAGGATTGATTCATTTTGATGTCAACACAGGCCTTGGACCTGAAGTTTGATATTCTGGCACCTGCTGGCATGTGCACCATGTTCATACTACCTCTGAAACCTCTAGTTTCTCGACTTTCCCCTTATTTTCATTTTTTCAAAATAGCTAGATTGAACTGGAGGATTTCTTTTAGTTTTCTATTAGCGCTAGTTTTTATGCCTCTAACAATTCAATAGGCAAACACTGTGACAGGTGTCATATCTCTGTTTTGTCTTAGGGAAGTTGTTACTACTCACTGGCTATGGAAGTCAACATTGACATGCTTTGTTTATCTCCCTCGCCCCCCAACTTTTTAATGTGAGCCAAAGTTCTTAAATTGGACGATTTCAAATAAAAATTTAGATTTCTGCCTGGGACTGCCATTCTTGCAGGGCAAAACCTGGTTGGATCAGAGTGGGAACTGCCCCGTTTTTGATCAGCTGTTCGCTTTCCCATTGAGAATTCTTACAACTTCCTGTGCTGTTCTTCCTACCTTGAGCCCCTGTCCCCATCATTTTCCCAGTCATGCTGCTAGGTGAGTTTGACCTCAGATGAGCTAAGCTGCAAACCCTGCCTCAGGGATGGAGCGTCTGAGCAACCTGAACACTGTCTGGGTGTATGGCTCAGTTTTTCATTTCTTTGGGCTGAGACTTCTAAGAGTCCTGTGCAAGTCGGTCAAAGTGTTGTCTAAGAGTAGGCGGGCAGATTGAGGGTGCAGGGCACGCAGTGCTTACTTAGTCATGGTTTTCTGAAGTGCCCCCAGGACTGTTTCTCAACTGCCTACCCACTAGTTTTCTGGGGAGCATTGAAAAAAATCCTTGCATCCATGTTTCACCCCGGAGCAATTAGAGCAGAAGCTCTAGGGGGACAGACTAAAACATTGGTATTTTTTTTTTTTTAAAAGCAGATGTTCTGAAGTGCAGCCCAGGTTGAGAAAAATGGCCACAGAAAGTGAACCCAGCAGCAAAATGAAATCAGCCTCAGTCTGGGGAGTTATTTGCGGTTGGTTTCCAGCTTCTGTGGTGTTGGTAGATAGCATGCCTAAGGAGCTCCTCCTTCCTCAGAAGCTGTGCTGCCTGTCTGTGGGGGTCTACCATGCCTGGTAGGATCTGGGAGATGCTCTTCTACAGGGATCCTTCCAGCCATTACTACCTCCCTCCTTTATGCAAATCTATAGGCGGGGTGATGGGAGGTGAAAGAAAACAAGCAAAAATGGGATGTTGGTGTCTTCCAGTGTAATGGCAATCTGTCATGGAAAAATGTGGTTCCGATAGCTTTGTCTTAGAATGGTTAATGAAAGAATGAAGCACTGGTAGTAAAACAAAGATGAAGACCTAAGTAAGAAGTTGCTTCCATGTGAAGTGTTTATTTCCTTTCCAGTGTTCCCATTTGGGCTACTTTGATCCGGCAAGTCTTAGAGTTTTGTTAAAGAATTAAAAGGCTAGGGAAAAATCCAAAGTAATGCCAACCCCATCATTGCTTCCAAAGTTTCCATAGATATATCATTTTTCCCAATGACCCAGAATAATAGGGTGAGAAGTGCTTTGAACAATAGCTACTCAACGATATGCTCCTTGTCTGCTTCCTAATAACATCAGAACAATAGGCTTTGAATCCAAGCCTAATATGGAATTGAAAAATTGCAGACTTAGGGTTTATGATGAACACAAACCAGCTGGAGCATTCACAGAATAATGGCAGGAAGGTTTGGTGACGCCAAGCTGGCCTGCTGTGGTTCTGCCACAAGGGAACGATGAGTTTTAAAGGACACAGCCTAATTTTTCTCTGCAGCTGGGTGTCACTGACTAATGAAAATATATTGGCATGCTGCTCACGGGTTATTGTTCCATGTAACTGCACCTCTTAGCTGGGGATTTGTAAGCAGGCCGTGATTGAAGGCAATATGACTGGGCTCCGTTATTAAAATATTCCAAGTACAGACTGCCCTATTTATTGGAAACAAAGTTTGACAAGATTATGTTGATAGGAGGAGCGGATAATGAAACACGGCCGTGCATAGGCGCTGCCAATGTCAACTGGGCAGAATTACAGTTTTTAAATATTTATATAGGAAAATGAAATGCAACTATTAATACTTCCAGGAAGTGATACAGTGTGAGAAGAGAAACAGACATGAGGAATAGGATCCTGGGCTGTATTGAACAGGCCATTTATCATTTTTATAAAATGGCTGCTTGTCTCATTTGTGGAAAATCTTCAAAATGGAAAGAGCATAACCACCTCTAAACCTCAAAAAATTAGGTACATTTATACAGAGTGTCCAAAAAGCTGAAGACTACATTTATGTTAAGAAAGATTTCATTTTTTAAGTTTTCATTTTTAAGATCTTCCCTATTTAGGCATTTAAAAAACACAATTAACCTGGATAATGTAATTTTGTATTACTTTTAGTATTATCTTGGGGAGAAATCTCTTAAGAACAAATGAAGGTAAATGTCCAGGCAGGCAATATTCACCTTAAAAAGTTATATATAAAGCAGTAGCAAAGGAATTACTTTAAGAAGTAGAAGCTGGCTTTTGATCCAAGGCTTGCTTCTAGTTAGAGTTGTGGGAAAGTTGCTTTCATTCTACACCCGATGGCCTCACTTTCGCTCATGAATGTTTTCTGTATTTTGTGTTGTTCTAAGTATTTTAGGAAGCATGTCTTATAGTCCAACAACTGTAGCCATTTCAGTGCCTGAATTCTTTTGCATTGGCATCTGTTCATACTGGCTGAATTGGCAGAGAGGGCTATGAATGACCAGAACTCCCCATGGATTCTGGGGCCTTTGGATGCTGGGCCTCCCACCCTGCACTCTTTGCTGTCCCCTCTGCTCTTACCTCACTGTCACTCCACCTTCATGCTCTGCCCCTCATCTTGGTTCCATTTGCCTCCCGCCCCAGTAACCCCCTCTCAGAGGTGGGCAGCACTGGAGAGCTTTTGCAAGCTTGAGTCTAGCTCTTCTGTTGACTTGCAGGCTCATACAGCAAAGGCGGTTGTACTTGCCTTAACATTCTGCTTTAAAGGCAAAATGGGAACAACTCAACTGAAGTTTAGAAGCCTTCAAAAGGCTCTTAAAAGCATCACAGTTGTGCAAAATGTTTTGTACTATAAATTCATAAGAAACAAATTTTTTTAAATAAATCAATACATTTGGCTAATTGCTTACTTGGCAAACAGTTCATTTGCTGAATTTTCATTGACTCACACTAGAGCTAAATCCTTCTTGCTTTCCTTTTTCCATCCTTCAATAGTCTCTTTAAAAAAGTCATCCTCAGTCAACATTTAATTTGTTGATAACTTAATTGTATTGAACTGACTAAATTGGCAGGAATGTGTAAAAGATGGAAAAATAACAATTTAATTGCTGTGATTTCCAAACTCTGTTTCAAGCAGGGTTTTCTAAATCCTTGTCAAGAGTTTGGTTCAAGAGCATTCTGGAGTTGTAAGGGTAGTTATTAAAAACTGTTAACACTTGCAATTACTTTTCTGAGTGTGTTAGGATTTGCCTAGTACTGTGTAATAAAAAATAAAGAAAAATTGGATGCTGAGACTGATGTGATGGCATCTATATCCCCCAATTTCACAAATCTTATTTTTCTCTTTGATTTTGTAAGTAAATGCTGCACATAACATTCATAAAATAATTCAATACTGTACTTATAAAATGCAGCCTGTATCAGTTACATATATTGAGGTTACATAAGATTTGACTTAGAGGAAACACTACCATTGTTCAATGCTTGAAAGCCACTAATAATAGAGAAGCAAGCTCTGGACTGGGTAAATGAGGACTTGGTTTCACACCCATATTCCAGCAGTGACGAATGAGTGTGATGTCCTTGAAAAAAAATTCACTTAAAATTTTGCACTTCAGTTTTAAGTCTCTGAAATGAGAGAAAATTGAATTAGCATTTTTTAAAGAGCAAAAAAAAAAAAAAAAAAAAAATAACCTATGTGAGGATTAAGAATTCCAACAAGATACTTGAATAGTTAAAAAGGTTGGTGCAAATTTATGTCTGGTATGTGACAAATACGAAGGAATAATGTAGGTCTGCCTGAACACTCACCTGCTGTTTGCCTCCGCTAATGGCTCTGCCTACCAGATTGCTCAGAAAAATAAGAGGCCAGGGTGGAGAATTCATGGGTAGCAATAGACTAGATCTTATGGTCACCTTGAGTATTCATGAAGGCCTTAAAGTTGACTTTCACTAGATGCTGACATAGCCCTCATCTGTAAGTAGCTGTTGTCTACAGCCTGCCCTTTCCTCAGTAAGGTTCAGACTCTATGAGAGTCACCGCTCGAGCAATCCTGAGCAGAAATAATAGCCTCATAAGTATTCAGATACTTCCCAGCCTGCCCACATTGCTCATCGGGCATCCTTGATTCAAGCTCCTGCCTTATAAAATTACAAGTCATTCCATAGCATACTTTAGGAATGCAGTGCCCAAGCCTTAGCTGTCACATCCTAGACTGCTAAAGGTCTCTGGGTAGGCAGCAGGACATAGTGTTGAAGGCTCAGCCTCCAGATTTTGAAAGACTCGAAACGGATGCCTAGCGTCCTCGGGCAAGCTTCGTTTGTTCGCTGCATGGTGGATAAAAGAAAAGTTCTATGTCCGAAACAAGATTCTAGTTAAATTGCCAAAATCGATTGGCTTGAATAGTTGATTTGTGGACTATAACAATATTTTTCAAGTGACCAGTTTGAGTTGAATTTACCAAAAACTCAGGATAAATCTAAAGCACATTACATTTATTGGTGAATTGGAATGGTTCTGACAGCTTTAGGAGATTTTTGTGAAGGCTTATTTGACATTCATTTTGTCTCATGGCAGCATTTTAAGGAATATTCACTGTGTTGCGAAGTAAGACACATACAATGGCTAGATGTTGTTACAAATACATTTAGTAATCAGTGTATTTCTTCATTATTCAACCTTTCAGAAGTTCAAGTGGAATTATTTTTACAGTTTGTAGCAAATTCCTTTAGATCCTCTAGTATGCCATTTTCTCTTTCACCCCTCTTAGCATTTTAAGGATTTTTTGGTTATCAAATTTCAAGCAGCAAAGCAACTTCTACTTGGCCACTGAGAGAGCCGGATATTTAGCAAATCGATTTTTAGCACATCGGGCAGCTTCTGTTAAATTCAACAAATATTTCTTGAGTGCCTATGATGTGCTGACCTTGGCTCTGGTCATACTGTGAGGACAAGACAGACAGGGTCCTGCTCTCTAATTTTCCATTCCAGTGGCGGAGCCCAACAATACACACAAGGTGAAAACTGCCATGAAGAATATAGAACAGGTTGGCAGAATAGACAAGAACTGCAGTGCTGGGGCAGGGAGTTGCCATCCTAGATGAGGTGCTTAGAGAAAGCTTCTAAAACATGAGAAAACTTCCAGATGCCGAGCTCAGGAGATTGCCTTTGTTGGCGTGGGTAGTTCTGAGCCACGGCGCAGGAAGAGTTTGGTAGGGTGACAGGAGAATCAAAAGCAGATGCCAAGGGCAATATTTACTTGCCTTGCGATGGTCATTGAGACCTGCGCAGGCTACACGCATGTGCTTTTACTGTGGAATGGCCATTTTCTCGTAAGACCATGTCAAGAGTGGATGTTTGGGGGTGTATTTTTCTTCTTCCACCATATAGATGTTGAGTATTGCCTATATTCAGGAACACAGCAGCACCCATGGGAAAAAAAGATAGACATGTATACAAAACAATCAATCAAGCTGGACAGTTTTGGCAAAAGGTTTCCAGAATACACTTTCATTGATAGTTTTAAACTGCTCTAGCAGCGCTTTAGTGCCTGATTAATGGGTTCACTTACTGCAAAGCCTGCTTCAAACCATAACCTCTTTGAAAAAAATGTATTAAAAGAAGCTTCAGAACAGCTTGTCAGCATTCTTTCACTTCAAAACTTTCTTATACTAATTTTCATGCTAACAAAAACTTCAATGGCTACCGATTATATAGGGATTTATATAGAAAAAAGCCTTTTATTTCAGTGCAAAATACATAATGCCTATAGCGTAAAGTAAGTAAGAGGAAAACCACATCATGGTCACATTGGAAATACAGATGGGGGACGGCATGGAGTCATGTTTGCTCCTTAGATAGTGTGACACTTGGCTTCCAGATAAAACACAAGAAGGCTAAGGAATCACTTGGGAATCTGTCAGATTAAATATTAATTCAGCGCCTCCTGGAGAAGGCAGTGGCGCGCCGGTGTCATTTGAGAATCTTTGAGGGATTTTAACAGCACCACCTGCAAACTTCACTGAAACTGGAAACTTGCCTTTGGGTCCGTGTCACCCAGAAAGCCGGGGCCCTGTTTCAGATATATGGGTCACCATCTCCAGAGTGGCAACAGTAAATACATTAGCATGTACTTCCCAGGGAATTCGGATGCAGTGGAAGCAGTCTGATAGCATGAAATCGCTACACATTAAGAGAAAACCAAATCCATTCGAGAAAATGCTAGCATAGATTATAGATTGTTTTGACAGGAGCAGGGTCACCTGAGTTGGCAGTGGGTTTGGGAAGAGGAAGGGGAAGGCCCAAGCCAAGGCTCCAAAGGCCCTGGCCCTAATTCGACAGAGCAACTCCATTTTATGTCTTAAACTGTTTTTAAAAAATGTTACATGATGCTGGTCTCCCACTTAGTAGCACGAAGATAATCTGCACTCAGACAAGCTGTGTGGAGGACAGATGGTAGCAGAAAAGCTGTAGATCTCATAAAGTGAGGCCTGACCAAGAGAGAGACCCCAGGCTGGATTTGCTTAATTCCTTGCAACATCAGTGTTGTGGGTCTGATTTCCACAGCACCCTTTCCCTGCTAGCTATGCAAAGTCTTGCTCTCTGTTGGCAGGGCCTGATAATTAAATGAAGTTCTTGACAGGGTATTTGTCCATATGGATGGGCCCCCAAAGGTTCTTGGGGTATAGGCATTGTGTCATTCTTGCTAGGCCTTGGATCAATGCTGTTAACAGTTTTGGGGGCCAGTTTAGCTTCTTTATGACTCCCTGGTTCTGGCGGTGCATGGCTCTCCCTTGAGTAGAGGCCATGGTATTCTGGACTGCTCAGTTCTTTTTCCTGTGGCTATTTAAAGTCTAGTCTTCTCATCCCTTTTCCAACCAACCTGATTCTCGGGTAATATTTTTCTCCTTTGGCTGGTTTGTCCTTGGAGTGATTAGTCTGGCTTCTTGTCCATTCTCTTATGATTACGCTGTAAACTTGGTCTTGAATTCCAAAATTCTTAGCTGTTGCTTCATCTTGAATTTCAAGATGAAGCCTGTTAAGAGTTTCAAAGTCAAAAATGTGAGTTCTGTGCATTGGCCTGTGTCAGATCTCCCCAAGGCCTCAGTGGCCATGGTGTGTTTTTACTGGGTAGGGGCTAGAGAATGAAATTGGGGGAAAAAAAGGTAATTCCTTAGAATGAAGAACACTGGTTTATTTATCAAAATCTTACTCTGCTGTTGTTATATGAAACCAAGGTTAAAGGAGAAGAATGTTTTGAGAAGTATAGAAACAAAACTTGAGTGTCCTCATATGGAAGAATTTGAAATGAAGGATTTACGGAACAAAGCTTTGGCTAGGTTGACAGATAAAACCAGTTATTATACCTGGATCGGGTGTCAAACTAATAAAGAAATGCATTAAAAAAATTCTAGATTTACCCAGGAATTGGCAAGAACTCCAATTCAAAGATACCCATCTATCAACCACATGTGCATATGCAATTATATACATCTATGTGTAAATACATATAATTTGACATTGACTAGTGGCTACAGAAGGAGGAAAGAGAAACAAGTCCATTTTATTGTCTGGTATCCCATAGGAAAATTGGTATTTAAAGTTTTACGCCATGGTCAGAGGTACTAGCTTAAAAAATGTCCTGAGTACTTGCCAAAGAATATAATTCTGAGATCATTGTCATGTGATACCTTTAAATAGCTTTTCCAAGAGAAACAGGATTATCTGTAGGTAGTTTCCCTACATTTGTTTCAGTAATTCATGGGTGCCTGTGCTATGCATTGCAGTATGTTAAAATAAACAGAATTTGCTCACAAAATACCAGTGGTGTTGGCTTCCCATCCCTAGATCAACTAACAGTTGCCCTCCCACAGTTCCAGAGCCATGTCATCTCTGGTTAGTGTACATTGCTAGAATGGCTAAAATGTACTAATTGATAGCCCAGAGAACTGCCTGCCTGAAGTGATTATGTAGGCAACTCAAGAGAACACTTGCTCCCTAGCTAGTACTGATTTTTTTTTTTTAAGATTTATTTATTTATACAAGCACTGGGTACAGTCAGAAGTGCGGGAGGGTGAGAGAATTCACCAGAGCCAGAGGGGAGAGCAGAGCAGGCAGACTGACGAAGTACACTGCTGAGGGGAGCAGCGGGTGGCAGGAGAGGTCTGCGCGCCATGTGGGACCCTCGCCCGGCGGCTGGGGATCAAACTGGCGCTGCAGAGGCTGCGGGCAGCTTCGCAACCCAGCACTCAACTGCTGCGCCACCAGGGAGGCCCTGATTTTTTTTTTTTTTTTAAATCCTAGCTCTAAAACACTTTTCACTGTATTTACCATAGGATAGATTTTTGGTCATTACAATTCAACTCTGACCTTTTCTGAGGCAGAATTGGAAGATATTTTGTTCTCTGGTCTCAGCAGTAGTAGCACTTTTCCTGAGCAAATGGTTTCTTTTTTCATCCTACATACTGTGAAACTTGAAATTGTGTTCATTTTCCTACCTGCAGTTGGCGAGTTTAGAGGCAGAGAGGCCACGACCACCTCTGACGTGAGTGCCCTTGTGCCCCCACCTTAGTCCTGGCTTTCTGTTAGTCTCCTGTGATTATTTGCCTTTTGCCTCACATTTTTCATGTTTTTAATGGGTTTTTGTTTTGTTATAAGAATTTTGGTAAATGATTTTAAGTCCTTTTTTTATTTTTAAAGATTTTATTTATACAAGCACTGGGTACAGTCAGAAGCGCGGGAGGGTGAGAGGAATCATCAGAGTGAGACTGGGGAACAGAACAGGCAGACTGATGAAATACACTGCTGAGGGGAGCAGCGGGCGGCAGGAGAGGTCTGCGCGCCATGTGGGACCCTCGCCCTGTGGCTGAGGATCGAACCGGCGCTGCAGAGGCTGAGGGGCAGCTTCGCAACCCAGTGCTCAACTGCTGTGCCACCGGGGAGGCCCTGATTTTAAGTCCTTTTTGAATCAAGATAAGATTTGATAAAAGATGTATAAGACACACATTTGTCCATATAATTTATAGCATGTGAAACTTGTGGGGTGTAAATTCAAGCATATTTGGGATAACTAAATATACTTTCTAATCACTGACGACTATTGGAAATCAAGGTAAAATTTTATAGTAGAACAGATAATTTAGGGAATTTATTACAGTAGCATAATTGTTTAATTTGCTAATTGCTATTTCTTGGTATATGGGCTTCATACATTAAAAAGCGTAACTCCAAGCTTAGTAGGAATCTTGTCAATTATTTTGCTGCCTCTATCTAAATTTTAGAAGAGTCACAACTGAATGGTTAAGATAATTTATACTATGACATGTTTGCTAATGCTAGTTTATAGTTTTTACAAATTATATTTAAAATAAAGCATTGGACTGAGTATTTTTAGTCACTTTTAGCTCTAAAATTTCAACAACTAAAAAAATGAACTTTCTTTCAGAGGTGTTTGTAAACAGTATTTCTATTTAAAAGGTGGGAATGTTTGTGGGAAGAAGTAATAGGGTGGGGAAATTAAAAAAATTCTTATGTTGCAAGATGCTTAAGCATAGTAAGTTTTACTAACTTAATCATTATTGGCAGAGAGTATAGAACAGAGGAGTAAACTTGAAAATATAAAGACTCAAGCAATAATGCAAGATGCTGGTATGCTTAAATTAAATGTTCTTGAAGGTCAATTCTTTTATTTGCAAAGATGTCTGTATCTAAAGCAGAAGAATGTTCAGTATCGATTTGGAAAATATAATGGTTGAGGTTCTACTGAAGGTCACTGAAAAATAACTAATACCCCAAACTTCTCACCAGCCCAGGAAGTTGGATGCTCAGAAAAACAAAGTATTTGCGCTAGAATTCAGGCCAAGTTCTGACCTAAAAATGTGTGCACGCACACACCTGCGTGCATCCGCTCTCATTCTCCATCTGACATTGAAATGTGCTGTCTTGACTTGGAGAGAAAGAACATGTCTGAAAAATACAGCTTTGAAAATCCAAATTACAAGCTAAGGGCTGTTATTAGGATGTTAGGCTAGATAGTGGCAGGAGGGACAAGGCAAACAAGTCAAGGGAAATTCACAAAGACCAATATAGTTTGCAGAGAGAGAACTCGAGAATTGCTAGCCCTGTTTTTTCCCCTAATAAAATGATTTTTGAGAGATTGCTCAGCCAGAAACACAAACCATCTTTCCAATTTAAAAGTGCCAGTCATTTGTAAAGCCAGAAGCCAAGAGGAAAAGGAAGTATGTGATGAAGAACAGGATTGTTACGTAGAAGCCAGAAGATGGTAAGAGAAAGGCAATGGCGCCCCTTGAGCCAAGTCCATTATTTTGGAGCTTGAGCTCAGCTTCTGGATTTCCCCTCCCCTGAAAGTCACTTTCCCTCTGATCTGCCTTTTAACCTTTCAATGGCCCACTAGGATCGGTCAGGAAGAGGAGAGAAAGAATAATACTACGATAGTGGTTGGCCCAAAGCAATACGAAAATCAAAGCTAGAACAAAATGGTCGTTTTGTTTTGTTATCTTTCTATTTCATTTTTTTTTTCAAAATCTGACAAAAATCAGTAGCACTTGTCCATCTAGGGAATACGACTACAGCCCTTGTGCTTGATACCCACAACTGCACGCACATCCGGGACTGCTACAAGTTGAATTGACTTATTTTCTCAGCAATAGGGACAGATAGTGCCTCAGAATTTATCAGTGTGGGGCTGGCACACAAATTACTCAGTTGGACAAATGTATCTGTGTAAATGGACACGATGATGGGGTGCCACGATGACTCAATCTGCCTGTGCCCCTCACCCTGAAAAATCTTTTGACATGCCGTTAATCTTGAAATAATGTTTTCAAAAGTAAGACTTTTATTTCAGAGCAGTTTTAGATTTACATAATTTTTGGAAAGAATTCTCACATGCCCTATATCTGGTTTTACTTATTAACATCTTATATTAATATGGTACATTGGCCTATTAATACATGAATGATGATATTTATTATGACAATGATTATCCATCCTTTGAGATTTCCTCAACTTTTTCCTAATGTCCATTCTCTGTTGCCACAGGCCTTCCCAGGATAGTACATCACATTAGTTCTGTCTCCTTAGGCTGTGCTAGGCTGTCACCGTTGGTTAGGGTTTCCCCATTTTTGATGACCTTGACAGTTTGGAGGATTACTGGGTAGGAATCTTGTAGAATGTCTCTCCATGGGGACTTCTGTGATGTTTTCTTCGTGACTGTACTGGGATTATATGCTTTTTGGAAGGAAGATCACAGAGGTCAGGTGTCATGGTCATCATGTTATATCATGAGTACATTCTATTTCTCACTGTCCTTGACCTTGATCACCTGCCTGACGGTGTATGGCAGCTTTCTACAGGTTTCTTACGATTCTCCATTTATTTAGTCATTTATGTATATCAGTATAGATCCATAAGTGTTTATATTATACTTCTGTTCCATTGGAGTTCCTACCAGTCTTTTTAAAAGTGGTTTTCTTGTAGACAACATGTCACACTGAATAGAAAACCCTATTACAATTGCTGTCTTTTAATTGTTGTGGTTAGACTATTCACATTTAAAGTACTTGTTAACATATTTTGGTTAATATCAGTTATGTTTGTGACAGTTTTCCACGTATTTCCAGAGCGGGCTTTTTCTGTCTTCTCTGGTTTTAATTGAACATTTCATAGAATTCAATTTTTGTCTCTTTTAGTGTGACAATTGCAAATCTTTTAAAGAAACATGTTAGTGGTTGCCCTAATGTTTAAAATGAACAAGTCTACGTTGAAATAACACTACTGCATTCCATGTGTAGTGCAGGTATCTTAACAGCATATCCCCAACTCCTTCCCCCTATTCCTTGGGACATTCTTTCAACAATTTAAATATTTCATTTGATTTTCTTGTGTGTATGTTTTGCATGGTTTGTGATGAGAAGCTGGGTGCAACTGATGTTTTTGTTCCTCTAAAGTATTTTTATTCTTGGCTTCTTCCCAGATTTTCTCTTTGTCTTTGGTTTTCTGCAGTTTGCATCTGACGTGTCTAGGTACACATAATTTTTGGTATTTATCCTCCTTGGCATTCTTGGGGTTTTTGGGTGTGGTTTAGAAAGTTTTCAGCCTTTTAATTTCAAAACTTTATTGTGCTTTATTTTTCTTTCCTCTTTTGGTAGTCCAATTACATGCTATATCTTTTGTAGTATCCCCTAGTTCTTGAATGTTTTCTTCAATTTTTTTCTTCTTTCTCTTTGAATTTCAATTTGGAAAGTTTCCGTTGACTAATATCAAGCTCACTGATAACTCAGTGTATTGGGTATGAGTCAATGATGCGTCCATCAAAGGTATTCTTCACTGTTGCAGTGGTTTTGATTTCTGGGATTTCTTGTTGATTCTTTCTGTATCGCTGTCCAGTATTCATTTTGCATGTTGTCTGTTCTTTCCATTAGAGCCCTTATCACATTAGCTACAGTTATTTGAAATATTCTTTCAAGCAAGTCTAACATCTGTGCCATATCTGAATCTGGTTCTGGTGGCTACTTTCTTCTTTGGATTTCTTTTTCTTGTCTTTTAGTATAGCTTGTAATTTTTTTTAAATTAAAGTTGGCTATGTTGTACTGGGTACTAGAAACTGGGTAAGAAGTTCTCTCATATGATGATTTGTGTTAATCTGGCTAGGAGTGTGTTGGTGCTAATATTTGATCTAGTTATAGGAGCCCGAGGTTTCAACTTCCTCTAGTGTCCTTGTTTTTGTCTCCCTTATTGACATTGTTTTTTCCCAACTACTTCTCAGAGATGATCTATGTTTTTCAACTCTTTAAGCTACAATATAGTATTATTATACTGGAGCCCCGTTGGTATGGTGCTGAGTTTGGAGCAAAGGAAACATTCTATAATCTTTTCCTTAATGGAACTCTGTTTCTGACTTGTGATCACCAAAGGTGGTGTTTCTTGTATAGCTTTATTCTCCAAATTAGATGAAATAGGAGTGCTAAAGGGGACTCTGATGAGCGGATTTCTGGGAAAAGGCTCTGGAAACATTCTCCTCCCCAAGATTAGGCCTTTGTTATAGAGAATGCTCTGGATATATTTTATCAAGATTACTCAAGTTCTCTCCCTGCCTGAGTCATGAGGGGATCTTTTTTGGCTTTTCACCGTGAAAGCTTATGAGGAATCCTGGAGATAAAACCCATGACAGTATGGAGACACCCTCTCTCCCCAAGACTAGCCACCAGAAGTTTCTCAGTTCAGGCAAGTCCACACTCAGATTGCAATCTGTCAAAATTACTGTTTAAGGCTTCTAATCAGTGTATGGCATCAGTGGTTTCTGTTTCAGATAAACAGACCATGGCTGTGACTCTTGATTTGCCTTTCTCTCTGGATATCAGCATGGTGGCTTGCTTAGAAAACTCAGTTCTCTGACAGGTCCAAGACAAGTCACTGATTATTATTATTTTTTAGTTTGTCCAGCTTTTTCCTTGTTGTAAGATGAAAGTGAAGGCTTCTAAGGTCTTTACATGCCAGAGTGGAAATTGGGAGACATAGCAATTGTTTTTGAGGACATTACAATAACTCCTTATAGTACCTCAGAAAGGTAGTTCCTGTTTACCTTATTTTGCAGTTAAGCTAATGGGGCTCACGTGAGGCTAAGTTATGGGTCCAAGATTATATGTCTGCAGGTCTACATGGTTTTAAAACTTACATATCTTAGCTCTGTTAGCTATATTCAAAGAAACTATGAGTAATGTTTATGTATTATATACATGTTTATATAGAGAGATAGTTCTTGTTTTTAAATTTGTGTCAACAGTTTGGGTTGAGGTATAGAAGGCAAGTTATGATCGTTAGTTCAGGCAATTTATCATTCTTCTCCCCCCCAATTTTAGCCTCACTTCCCCTCCTCTAGCCCCTGCCAGGGAAACCATTAGAAACTGGTCAATATATATCTTTTTATTCACATACACTCTCATACTATGTGTTAATTTACATAACCGTTTTCTTACTGTATATTGTATTCATTTTATTTATTCTTAGCACTATGCTTTTAAGATATATCCATATTGCTCTGGGTAGACATGGTTGGTTAGTTCAAACTACTCTGTAGCACTTCAGATTTATTATTTTAATAAAAATCTTACATACACATTATAGGAAAGTTCAATACCAGAAAGTGAAAATAAGGAAATAATGATCACTGGAAATTGCATCTTAAGATAACCGGAGTTGTCATTTTGGTTCCTGTAAGCAATCTCTTCACACACACATAGAAATGCACTAATTATATGCAGTTGTATTTGCATAGGACCACCCTGTTCATGTCACTCTCTGACTGGCCCCTCTCATTCATTACTAGTTCATGGATATCATCTCATGCAGCAAACATAGATCCACAGCAAAGATTTTAATGGCCATGCAGTACTCAATGGTATGGCTGCACTGTATGTAAATAGCCCCCTAGTTTATGGATATTTTGTTTTTACTTTGCATGATAAATAGTGCTTCACTAAACAGCTTCCTGCAGACATGTTCTCCCACTTGTGAAATAGTCTCTTCAAAGTACAGGCTCACCTTGAGATAGTGTGGGTTACAGACCACTACGATAAAGTGAGTATCACAATAAAGTGAGTCACACATGGTTTGTTTCTCAATGCACATGAAGGTTATGTTTACACTATCTGTATGTAGTCTGTTAAGTATGTAGTAGCATTGTGTCTAGAAAAAACATACACAGACCTGAATTAAATGTGACACAGATCCCAAGTAAGCACGGGGTGTTGGGAAAATGGCATCAATAGATCTACTTAACCAGGTGGCCACAAACCTTCAGTTTTAAGAAAAGTAGTGTCTGCGAAGAGCAATACAACAGGTGTGCCTGTAGACACATTCTGTCCCATGCCTGGGTTGGGCATGTTTCCCTCCACCCACAAAATTCATGCCTTTTCTAGAATTTTATGTTGTCCAAAGACTTTAGCTATTACATTCCCATGAATTTATAAATGCATGAATGTTGTCAGTAGAGGAAGAAATCATGAATTCCTGTTCCAGTAGTAGGGATGGTTGGAGAAAGGTTCACGTGCGTATCATCTGTGGTCTTTCCCGGCGCTGTTCTGCCGTGGGCCGCCTCGAGGCATGGCCGTGCACAGGGCGGGTTTACTTGAGCTTGGATCCTGCTGCTGACTAGACAGGCCTCACCACCCCCACCTCTCTCGTTTTACTTTGTGGGAGGAAAAATAGCAAATAAGCTGTCAGCAATTAGTAGTTTACATAATTTGATTATAGTTGGAGTTCAACACTAACTTTGATGGATCAGATTCTGTTCTGTTCTGCTTGACACTAAATGTGCCAGAATTTAGAGGAACGTTACTCTCCTAGTATTTACAACTGAGAATGATGTATGCCAAGAAACCTCTCTGGTACTGCTTTCCTAAGATATTTTGGGTCAGGATTTGAAAATTCAGGAAATACAGACATATGTTTGGGTACTTATTCTTAAATAAAACCAAATGTTTCCTTGTTACGATTTTTAATGTTTCTTCTTCATAATTCACGAGACCTCTAATTCAGAGTTCTGATAAATCAAACTGGGTTCCAGTTTGCTTTTGGGGGACAATGAGGCAGGGTGCGGGGAGAGAGAAAGTCTTTTGTTCAGTAAGTTAAGGAAAAAACTTTTTAGTCATGGCAGAGGTGAGCATGGCATGTTGAAACACTTAGAAACTGTAGGATCATAAACTACATTTATGCCTATTTTCTGTAATTGAAGAGCTGGGAAAAAAAGGCATTTCATTATGGTGCTTTGCTATAGGTTTCTTAGCCAATTTGCCTTAATATATGACATGGAAATAATCTTCAGCTTTTAAAATTAAATATTTCAATATTTTTACTATTCCAGAACCAAAAAATAAACAGTTGGCAGACTGCTCATTTTGCTCTTCACTATAGTGGTTTATTTTTCTCCTGGGCCCATGTGATGATATGTTTATGATGTTACAGGGATCAAACCAGACAGTTTTGTTGTGACAGAACCCTGTAAGTTTCAGGTGTACCGCACGATGATGTGACACTTGCATACGGTGCAAGGTGATTGCTGCAATAAGTTCAGTAACATCCATTACCTCACAGAGGTACGAATCCTCCCTTTCCCCCTGCTGATGAGCCCTTAATGAGAGGTGCTCTATCAGCAGCATCCTCTTCGCTCCTCTTTGGCGGTGACCCCACTTTTGAGCGGCCTGTGCACACATCCTCTGCTCCTGCCACAGCCGGTGCTTTTGCTTAGCTCAGTGATAACTTGAGCTAGTTTAGCCCCAGGGGGAAGGAGATTTTTCCTTTCAGTGGGAAGCTTCTTTGGCCAGAGGTGCATAATCTGACTCCGAAACGATCCTTCTTGACTGCCAGTGGACCACCTGCTTCTTTCGGTCTGGTAGTGTGTCTCTGTCTAGAGCCTTACACCACTTTCTTCTAGGACTGAGCTGTCATGGCCACGGCTGTGTCAGTGCCTTGTGACCTCTTCATCTGCATGGCAGGGCATCTGACCTCTGTTGTCTCGATATCGGGGCCATTTCCTGGAGAGTGCCTAGGAGTTGACCCACAGTCCCAGACGTTCTTCATGATATATTCCAGGGTGCTAAAATTCTCTAGGACTCTGGACAAGTGACTTAGCCTCTCTGTGCTTCAGTTTCCTACTTTGTAAAATGGGGATAATGGAAGTGGCCACCTTTAAAAGGCTGCCGTGAAGATAAACTATTTCTAAAGCACTTGGAGCAGTGCCTTGGCCAGAGGAAGGGGCATGTGAAGGGCTAGGGATTGGAAATACCATCCAAATTCTGAGAGTTGAGAATTATCAAAGCTGGACTCTCCACTATTTTACCCTGACTACTAGAGCAATTATAAATGTTACGCTAATAGATCCCTATTTGGAACATTAATTTTATCATAAACGGGGATCTTTTAAATGGGTATTTAAAAGGATTGTGTATTAAAATTAGAACTGCATTAATAGAGTCTGCTCTTTTAAAGCCAGGGCCATTTGATTTCTAAGATAAAATTGTTTAAAAATTGTTGATGATCATGTTTCTGAGTCTTGAAGATCTCATGGGCTAGAAAATGATTTCATTCACGCCCACACAGACCCACAAACACATAATTGTTCTCTTAGAGAACATTTTCTCCAGCTCCCCATGTGCTATTTTGTATTTGCCTGTGTTTTTTCAATCATTAGTTCAACAAATAATCTGATGTAAGAAACATGCTGTGCCAATAAAATATCCTCAAATTCCCAACAAGCCATTGTGATGGTGGTATTTTATTTCCAACAGAGAAGCAGAGGGTGAAAAATAATCTGCTTTGCTTATATCATGACTCTAAACAAATGAAGTAGGGTGACAAATTTATATATTGGAATTAAAAAATGCCCCTCCCTCCCTTTCTGCATCTGGGGCACTTCTCCTATTACAGGTGCGCCATATTGGTTTTCCTTCATTGTAATGGATTACCACCATCTCAGTGGCTTAAAGCAACCCCTATTTATTATTTTACAGTTCTGGAGGTCAGAAGTCTAAAATGAGTCCAGAGGGTTGCAATCCCTTCTGGGGAGGGGGGGGCTCTTGAGGAGAATGTTGGATTTTTCAGATTCTAGAGACCTCTGCATTCCTTGCCTCATGGCTCCTTCCTCCATCTTCAAAGCCAGCAGTGTGTAGCCTCTTCAGGTCTCTCTGACTCTCCCACCACCTCTTTTTACATACAAGGACCCTTGTGATTACACGCCCCCTTCCTCCGAAAATCCACGGTCATCTCCTGAGGTCCAGATCCTTCAACATACCTGCAAAATAGTCCCTTGTGCCATGTGACGTAACACAGGGTCTGTGTATCTTTGGGGTGAGGGTGGGGGCAGTGTTTACCTAGCACAGATGCGCTTCTGAATAAGACCTTCAGTGCCATGGGGCACCTGGCCCTCCTGCCTTACAACTTGCCCCTGGGAAGGATCGTCAGATGCAGGTGTGGATACCTGCTCTGCTGGAAGAGTCAGGACACCAAAGTCTTCTGGGCTGCTGTCTGTGTGCCTCTCCCTCCTCTCTGTCACCTCCTTCACTCACAGTTCTGCAGGCTCCATGTCCTGTTCCTCTAGTTGTGCTATGTGGCCTGTCGTCTGGTCAAGGCAGTTAGCTCTCAAGCTTATTATCCTTTGTTGCCTGAAGCCAACTGCCTTGAAAACTTGTTTGAGATATCTGGTATCTCTTCTGTTGTTGTTTCACAGAAAAAGCAAATCTGGTTTATGTCACTCCAGTCTTGCCAGGAAAAAAAGTCTTAAAATACGTTCTATGCCCTTGGATTTCTCATTTTTGCCTAAGCCCTGAACACGAGTGCTGCTCAGCCCTGTGTGTTTTTGCTCTAGGCCTCTTTCTAGATGACTTCGCCCCCTTTTCTTTGATTCATGTAACATCCATGTACAGATGACCTAAATGTGTTTGCAGGTAGCGACTGCGAGCCACTCCTGCCAGTGGGTCTGGCAGGAATTTTCAGGATGGGCTGGTTGTTTCTAATTGCTCATCCCTCCTTTCTTCCCTGCTATCATATCCGTGGTTTCCTTGCTACGGAAGCCGTCCCGCTGTCAGATGCTTCACTTTTCCTGCTCCCCCCAGTCTTTCCATACACGTAGACAAGTCAGACAGCTTTGGTTTTTCTTCAATGGTTAAAACACCCTGGAGTTTGGGGGAGAGGTTGTCATGAGGCGGACACTGCACACCGCGTCTGCCTTTGACAGCGACGCAGAAACGGCGAACTGAAGACGAAAGCGCACAGCAGAGACGGACAAGGGGCATTGAAACTCTGGGTGGAACAGCTCGGTTTTGGTCCTTCTGTTTTTTTTTCCTAGTGGGAAGGTCAGGCCCCAGAGTCTTCCTGAGCAAATTCAAAGGGCGCCTGGAGAGAGGCCTGGAGGGCAGTGAGGAGGCTCCTTGGCTCAACATTTCCAGCCCTGAGGCCAATGCCTGACCCGTGGGAGGTGATTACCACATGATTAGGGAATAAAGGACTTGTTCCAAGTATCCAAGGAACGATTATGGCCTTGGGAAGGATCTGCCCTTTGAAATATGACTTGTGAAAAAAAAAGTGATGGGTTAATATCCTTAGGAAGGAGCAACGCTCCAGGTTGGGTTGTTTCCCCGTTGATTCCTGTCCCCACGATGCAAAGGAAATGAACCCCACAGCACTCTCCTTGGTCCTTCCTTGCAAGATGAAACAGCAGAACTGCTGCTCTGTTTATGTTGCTCACACATTACTATTGTTTAAAGCACGATTTTCAAATTCATTTCGAGCTAAGTGGATTGATTTTTTTATTACTCGTGCTGAGCATTGACAGTAATGATTTATTGCATCTCTGTGATTTCAGCAGCTCCTTATGATTCGGGGTTTAATTCACAGTTTCCCCGGTGGCTTCGGTGTCTGGAGTTTGGTCTGACCACTCCTGTCAGTGATGCGTCCCCAGGAGCAGTGACTGGCTTTAGTGTTGTTTCCCCAGCTCCGTGGCTGTGGTGACTAAGGGGAGGACCTGCTCGCAGACAGACAGCAGGAGGAGCCTGGGGGGAGCTGAGAGAGGGGTCCCTGCACAGGTCCCAGGGAGCAGGTCTGCTCGCCAGCTGGCATCGCACTGTTGTTGCTTTTTGGAGTCAGTGGGTTTAGAGTGCGGGGTCTTTGGGGTCACTCTGGGAAAGGTGCCAGCGGAGCTCCCCTTTCAGCAGCACAGGGTGGGTTTCCCAGGCGAGTTTCTCCACGAGACAGAGACGTTATTTATTTATTTAAATTTTTTAGACTGTTCATTTTTGAACAATATTTGCTTCCCCACCCCTCAGGTGAAGTCCCCATAGAGTTTCCTTCCGCAATGCACCCGTGCACCATCACCTCAGTCCCCTGTGCACCTCCCTCCCTCCCTCTCACCCCTCTCCCTCCTCCTCCCCTGCAGGATGTCTCTGGTTTATAATGGTCTATTTTTGCTTTGCTGTGTTTTGTACTGTTATTATTTTTTTACACTGATGTCTTATTTGGTTCCCTATATTCCTGCTCTAAGTGAAACCATCCGATATTTTTCTTTTTCCTTCTGGCTTATTTCACTGAGCATCATTCCTTCTAGCTCCATCCACGTTGCTGTGAATGGCATGAGTTTATCTTTTTTGATTGCTGAGTAATATTCCATGGTGTATATGGACCACATCTTCTTGATCCAGTCATCTGTTTTTGGGCATCTGGGTTGTTTCCAGGTTTTACCTATTGCAAATAGTGCTGCCATAAACATAGGGGTGCAGGTGTTCTTTTGAATCAGTGTTTTTGTGTCCTTTGGGTAGATCCCTAGACGTTAGTTATATTTAAAGGGCAGGTTTATTAGGGAAAGGGACGGAAGAGTAAAAGACACTTGCATAGACACCAGTGGGCAGGAAGAGCTACCCCAGAGAGAGGCCTGCGTGGTTGCCAGCAGGCGGCCTTGAGGAGAGCTGCCTCTGCTGAGGGAGGTCAGTAAGGAGAAGTCCCGGCCTGGTACAGGTCGCGGGCAGGCAGGAAGCTGCTGCCCTACAGAGGGAGAGTTGATAAAAAGAAGCACCTGCATAGGCACAGGTGGGCAGAGGGATTGCTCCGTGAGCCAGTGCAGAGACCCCTGGATATAGTCTTCCTCTCTCTGGGAGGGGCCACTCCTTGTGAACCTTTGGCTAGTTGCTGACTTTGGATAACTGTGCAGAATCTGAAGGGCACTGGAGATTCCACAATGGGCTCCATCTCCATATCTTTACCCTTGGGCCTGTGCTCTGGACACCCTACCGCAGTCTGATCCCTGCTTGGGTCTTATGCTTTGTAGTGTAGGCGTTGGCGCCTGAGGATCTTGGTTTCCATAGCTGGGTCAATGGCTATGCCAATCCCTTTTACCCCCATCTCCAGCTCTTGGCATTGTGTGAGCCAGGTTTCTGGTCTTATGGCGCCTCCTTTTCAGTTTTTTATTCTTGTTCTCCATCAGCGACCACAGGAAGGCTGCTCACTGTAGCAGCCACCCGGCAGGCACTAGCCCAGGCATTGCAGAGACGGCCTGCAGGCAGTGGGGCCACTATTTGCTTTTATCAATGAAGTTTTATTTGGCAAAGCAACACCCACTGATGGCCCTCTGTGGCTGCTCCCGTGTGGCGGGCGAGGGAGTAGTTGCACAGAGACTGACGGGCCTGTAAAGCCGAATGATAGGGCCTGTCCCAAGGACATCTGCTGCCCCATCTTCTTCCACTCCATCTCTGCGAGTGGATGCTGTTTCCTCCAGAAGAGGAACCCGAGGCTCTGAGGTGTGCAATGTGCTGATGGTCTTCCAGCTTGTAAGAGGTGGAGAGAGAGAATTAGGGCCCAGGGAGTCTACCATATTCTGCCTGGGAAAGTTACTCCGAGAACGCAAGAATTGCTAAACCTGTCACATTAACATGTCCCATTTCTTTCTATCCTCACAAGGCTCCGTTTTGTGAAATCGTTGCAGATTACATCACTTCCAGTTGTCCAGTGGCTTAACAGAGCTCAGACTTTAAAAATTTGAACTTGGGAGTTGCCTGTTGACTGAACAAACCACTTGCTGGTGCGGAGCAGGGTCCTCACTCTTGGCCACACAGAGGCAGCGGTGCTGACACCGATTCTGAGTCTCAGATTCCCATTTAATCCGGCCAGGGCACAGCCTGGGCATGATGTTGGAAGAGTTCTCCAGGTGGTTCTAATGTGCCACCAGGGCTGAGAACCACTGGTGGGGGGATTTGTAAGCCTAGTCTTAAAAATATGTTCGTGACAGTGTGAGGTCTTCTGTAGCAAGTAAATCATTGATATAATAGCAGGGAAGAAAGGAGGGATGAGCAGTTAGAAACACCAGCCCATCCTGAAAATGTAAGTTGCTGAGTCCAGCTGAAATACCCTGTCGTGCCCTCTACGTTGGGGTGGTAGAGATGGGTGCATTATAATTTGAAACTTGTGTATACTCATAGGGATCAGTATACTACATCTGTGTCTATAATTTTTTTGCCCAGGGAGAGAGGAGACACAGTTGAAGAGAAATCATGGAAAAATTGCAACTCTTCCTTTAAAAGAGGACATAGAGCTGTGGTTCCTTCAAAAGCTGCAGTACCCTCCTTTTCCAAAAGAGGTGTTTTGGGTTTCTCCGTGTTTTAACCTTCACTGAAGGGCAAATTAAATCAGGGCTGATTTAGACTCATGGGGTTTGTTATCTGGCGATTGCCTCATGGCATTACATCATAATCATTACCCGCAAATACAGAGCAAGCCCTCCCAGGGCCCTTGGTGGCCAGTGCTGATGTTTTCTCTCCCAGGAAGTGCACCCTCATTGCAGTGCCTGGGAAAACATCATCGCAGCTGAAATTCCAAATAAATATCTCACTCTGAGATTCTTTCCACTGTTTCTATTTGCACTGATGATGGAGCCAATGTTGTTAAAACAGTGTGAGACTGAACGTTTACCCATGAGCCGAGTTCTACAAGCTGTCTGTACCGGCTGGTACATCATTCCAGTAAGAAGAATGAAATTATTAAACATCGCAGACAGGTTTAAGAGATATTTCTGAACTATTGAAGGTCACATATTTTTTTTAGAGACTGCAAGAGAGAAGGGGGGGCATGAGCATAAAATATCAGCATCATCGAGCAGGTTTATGTCTCTGCAGAAGTGGCTCCCTTTCCCTTCCCAGGGAGGGCTCTCAAAGGAGCACAGACTCTGCTTTAGCTGGTGGAAAGGAAACATATGTGTTAGAATTGGAAAACGGGAGATTTGTGGCATGTTAACATGTCAAGTCTCAGTGACCTCTCAAAAAGGCCACTTGTGAAGCCAGAGTGTCATCAGTCACAGAAACTGATGCATCTGTCTTGTGAAAAATCCCTCAGAAGCATCTTCTGGAAAGATTATGAAAGATGAAAAATCTCAATACAGTGCAAAGGTATTCTATAAATGTGAATTTTTGCTGCTTCTGGCAACTTCTGAATTGAGAAGTGACAAAATAATGCATGCATAGGGCCAATGGAAGAAAATATGAAAATTGATTAAAGGTAGCTGCACAAAGATCAGTTATTGCATGTTTATGAAACTTGCCCATCAAAATGAAGCTAAGTGCATTTATTAAAACACACTTATAGGACAGCAAGATGCAAATTTATGCTCAGTTAGCTAAAATTAGATCATGCTCCCTAAAGTCAACCAACCACACTAACCTGACTTGAACATTGTATAAAAGTACTTTTATAATGACATCAGAGGCAAGTCTACACAAAGTTGTAAGATACACATAGATAAGGATATAATCAAACATTAGTCTAAAGGTAACTGGGGAACTTGGCTGTTGGTGTCTTGTGTGTGTCAGACAGAATCCGTATTTAAAGTTGGGATATGTTTTTTTGATGTTGAGACAGCAAATGAAAGAGCTCTCAGCTCATATATGCTGCTTTAACAGCTCCAATGACCTGTGACTAACTGCGATGACTTTATAAACAACGGAGTAGGAACCCAGAGAAAGTGGGGAACAAATCCTCTGCTGTTGCCCATGTGTGGCTTGATTGGATAGCATTTTTCCTGGTCCCTTATTTAAGTTTTCTAGATTCCTGCTATGAGTGAGACCATCCGGTATTTTTCTTTTTCTTTCTGGCTTATTTCGCTGAGCATGATCCCATCCAGCTCCATCCATGTTGCTGCAAATTGCATGAGTTTATCTTTTTTGAATGCTGAGTAATATTCCATGGTGTATATGTACCACATCTTCTTGATCCAGT
Organism: Talpa occidentalis; assembly: GCF_014898055.3. Taxonomy (NCBI): domain Eukaryota; kingdom Metazoa; phylum Chordata; class Mammalia; order Eulipotyphla; family Talpidae; genus Talpa; species Talpa occidentalis. The sequence goes on along the minus strand of NW_023601543.1, from coordinate 77,296,194 downwards.
CATCTATTTTTGGGCATTTGTGAGGAGAAGGGAGTAGGATCAAAACAAGGGGGGTGGGAATTGTATGGGGACTATAACCAAGATGAAAATGCATACATTGTGCAAAAATGAAAAATGATGTAAAAATATATAAAATTTTAAGAGTCTTGGTTAAGAATTAAAATGGAGGCCTCCCCGGTGGCGTAGCAGTTGAGCGCTGGGTTGCGAAGCTGCCCACAGCCTCTGCAGCACACCAGTTCGATCCCCGGCTGCTCCCTGGCCACCGGAGGAGGGTCCCGCATGGCGCGCAGACCTCTCCTGCCGCCTGCTGGCTCCCCTCAGCAGTGTACTTTGGTCCTTCTGCCTGCTCTGCTCCCCTCTCTGGCTCTGGTGAATTCTCTCACCCTCCCGCGCTTCTGACTGTACCCAGTGCATGTATAAATAAATAAAAATAAATCTTTAAAAAAAAAAAGAATTAAAATGGAGATAAAATTTTCAACAGCTTCATATTGTATGTCCCATTATCCTTCCAGTCCATCCAGCAGTGCACTAAACCAGTCACCTGAGGTCCAATAAACAAGGCCCAGTTTCTTCTCTCAGACTCTATCACTTGGAGCAAGAAGAGTTAGTTCATGGAGCGTATCCTCATGGTCGAAGATCTTAATATGTGTAGGAACTAAGAGGACTGTAGTGCCCCTCTGTAATCTCCTTGGGCCATTCATTCTACAAAGTGCAGTGAGCACCTACTGTGTGTCAGATCCAGGGCTTCTTGCTGGATGCCCAGTGGTGAACAAATCACTCCGTTCATGGAGCAGACAGTCCAGTGAGGCACACAGCTGGCCCTTCAAATAAGCTAAGAGTTACCAGTTGTGATGATGGTCGGCAGGGAAAGGATATGATGCAACGAGTGAGGCCAACAGGAGGTCATTTCAGTCTGGGAAGGTCTTTTTCAGGAACATTTAGACCGAGATCTGAAGGAAAATGAAAGAATCTTCCAGGGTAAGATTCTCGTCAAAACTGTTCAGGCTTGCCCAACTCGATCCCATCTAAGCCGTACTGCACTGTCAAATTTTTGGTCTCCTGGCATTTTTTGTTCACTCGTTGGTGCCTCTGTTTATTGAATCACACTGTGATAGATGCTAAGATGTTTTCCTGAAAGTAAAATGCTGGCTTGGAGCAGTGGCTTTCAAATCTATTAGGGAACAAGGAGACAATATTGGAGGGTGTTTGTATACTTTAAAAGATAAATGAATCCATATATTTATGGACTGGCATGGTATTAAATACGGCTTATACACATGTCATCTGAGGATGTATGTTACCAAAATTTTGACTGATAGGTGTGCACAATGCTTAAGTGAAGCAAGAAATAACCAGGACTCTGCACACAGAGTAGGCAGGGCCCAGACGCCCCAATCCCCCCTTTGCCTTTACATCAAGGGCAGCTATTCCTCTTTCACAGCCCAGCTCAACTACTCTCTGTAACCAGGGAAACTCCTTTCTCTCAAATCTTTGACCCATGCTCGAATTTTCTATCCCTGATAGCTCATAGCATGTCCTGCCCGATTCAGCATGTTTCTGTTATAAAAGTGCCCTTTCTTGCTTTCTGGTGTTTTCCTCTGCAGTACTCTTGCCTTCCCCAGTAGACGTAGGTTGTTCTGGTGCTAGATTGAGTCTAGCACATTTTTATCCCACACAGTACTGGGAAAATAGAAAGTATTCAGTACATACTTCTGGACCAGATGCGTTAGGACCTTGTCATGTCAAGTGTGGCCAGTGGACCGGCAGCACCAGCCCTGCCCAGGAGCCCATCAGAGTGCATTAAGATCCGCATTGACCAATCACCTTTCTCCAGAGGGTCCAACACACTAAACCAGTGGTTTCCAAACTTTAATGTGCATGAAATCACCTGGGGAAGCGATCCTGTTAACAATGCAGATTCTGACTCACTAGGTCTTAGTGAGACCTAAGTTTCTGAGTTTTAACAAGTTCCCTGGTTAGTCTGTTATTTCTGGTCTGGGGACCACATGTTTAGATTGCAAACTCTAGAATTGTCCAACATGGTAGCTCTAGTCACATGTAGTGATTGAACTCTTGATATGGGATGTTGAAGGTTGGTGTGGAAGAATGTAAAACAGCTCATTAATAGTCTTAAAATATTGAGTGTATGTTGCCATGATAATTTTAGATAAATTGGGTTACGTGAAATATAGTAGCACATTTTTTTAGATTTTTAATAAAGCCACTAGAAAATCTGGAAATACATGTGATTTCCTATTGGACATGGCTGCTCTGGAAGACTCCCCAAGTTCTCTAAGACCCATCCCATTGAGAATCTACCTTAAGTTTACTCTGCTAGGGTAGTGCCCATATAGGGTTAGCCAAGAGAAAATTGTAATTATAAATTACAAACGTTCCCAGAAAGAGGTTTTTCCTCATGGAAATGCATATCTTAGAAATGCTGTTTCTATTACTCAAAATATTGAGATATTGTCAACATTTAGATTTCCGTGTATATGTGTGATTCATAATATAGGCCTCCTCCTACATGGATGAATATGCATTTAAGTATTGGATTAATCATCTGTGATTAACTTCTTGACAAATACGGATGATGGATGAGAATGCTATTATTATAGCCAAAGAATAATGTAATTGTCTCAGAGAGTTCTTGGATATTCTGCTGTTTTTCCCAATCATTTTTTCCCCTTCTCTACAGTTCCATTTTGGAAGTTTCCATTGGTATCTGCAGGGCCACTGATTTCTTTCCTCAGCTGGGTCCACTCTACTAATGAGCCCACTAAAGGCATTTTCCATTTATTTCAGTGTTTCTGATTGCTAGCATTTCTTCTTGATTCTGCTTAGAATTTCCATCTCCTTGCTTCCATCACCATGTGTTGTTGCCTGTTGTCTACTTTTTCCATTAGAGCTCTTGGCATGTTAATTACAGTTATTTTAAGCTCCTGGTCAGACAACCCCAACATCCCCCCCATACCCGAGTCTGGCTCTGATACTTGCTCTGTCTCTTCAAATTGTGGTTTTCTGTTTCTCTTTTGGTTTTTTTTTTTTTTTTGCCTTTTATTATGCCTTGTAATTTTGTTGGGGGAAAAAAAAAAACCTGGGGAGGATGTAGGGCGTGAAGGGACTCACGGGGTATCTTTAGTAATTCAGTGGTGAGGGGTGGGGGGTGTTCTGTCGTCCTATGATTAGGCCTTGGTGTCCTGGTGACCCTGTGCCCCCAGAATTCACCCGTGAATTTCACCTGTCCTTCTCAGTTACCCCACTGCTACCACCCACACCTCCTTAGGTGAGTCAGCAAGGCAGCAGGGGGCTGGCCTTTGTTGTTTCCCTCCCCGAGGTCGGTCAGGCTCTTCTAAAAGCCCAGTCTGCTAGGCTCTGGTGAAATCATTTCTTTGACGACCTTAAGAGCTGAGTGCTCTGCTGTCTTTCCAAGTGACTACTCCCCCCCCACCGCAACCCCCAAGTTCCAGGGGGAGGGGTGTCACTATGACAATCCCGTAGGACTCCTGCAGGTAAAACTAAGAAAAGTGTGGGAGGCCCTGTGAGAGCAGGCCCTCTGAAGTTTTTACATTTCAAACTTGTCCACACTAAACCTTCAGCAATTTGTCATTTACAGTTGAGGTTTTTCTAAGCAGGATGGTTCTCGTGGAGGTTTCTGCTCTGATTAGTTGCAATTTTCAGTCTTTGCCTCTCTGCCTCTCTAGAATTTGTATATAGAGGCACAATCTGATTAGAATTATTTTTACTTGTGTTCGTAGCTAGAGGGGCTAATACATGCTTCCTGGAGAAGATGGCGGGTAAAATAAACACAGAAACATGGGTAGGAGGTTACTAGGCAGGGAAGAGGAAACAGTATTTCCCAATTAAATATATTGTGATAATCTGTGCTAAGTAACAAACCACCCCAATTTTAGTCGTGTAAAACAACATTTTTTTTTCTTTTTCTAGCTATAGTCACAGACTCTGTGGGTCAGTAATTGGGATGGCATATTGGGGAGGAATTACTTCCGCTCTATAATGTCTGGATCCTCATGTGGGAAGCCTCAATTAGCTAGGGTAGCTTGAGATTTAGCACAATAATCTGGAAGCTTCTTCCCTCACGTGTCTGGGGTGTTTCAATGGCTGGACTCAGCAGGACTCTGACTTGAGGATCTACCTGTGGCTCCTCGATGTGGCTTGGGCTTTTCACAGAATGGTTACTGGGTTCCAAAGCTGGCATCCCCAGGAGGGAGTGTGTAGTGAGACAGCATTCCAAAAGTCCAAGGAAGAGATGGCAAGGCCTCTTCTCATTGGTCCTCCCGCAGAAGCCACATAGATACTGTTGTGGTCAGTATTATCACATCATGTGATACTAACAGAACATGGTGGTTTGGGCCAACAGAGAGTTGACTCTGACTGGAGCATCATGATCTTCTGGGAACCTTTATTTTACTTCTCCTTTTCCAGAAACCGTATCATAGGGAAAGACATTCTTTTGATAGACTAATGGGCCGCCTGCTATTATCTCGGCGTCTATACCCTGGGGTGTGGAATCAGCAAGGCCTGATTTCTCCTAGTTTCTTTATTTTCTGTATTCACTGCACAGATTCAAGAGATATAACTTAAGTAAAAATAAAATAAATACACACTTTTACATGTTGGGTAGTATTTCTGTGCTCCCTTTGGTGAATTTTCAAAACCGGAATGGAACACTTAATCTTTCTCTCGCTCTAAAACACAATAAAGTTACTGTTTCCTGTGGGAACTTTGATTGATTTTTTTCTTTGTTTTGTTTTTTGTTTTCCGAGTGTCCATGGCCCTCACAGGAATGTTCTCTATCCTACCTCTGGCGCTTCAGAATGGATGAATGTGTGGGTAGCATTTTTCTGGTGAATATAGTTTTTCACTTTTATATCTTTTTTATTTTTCAGTTTGAAAAATGGCATTAATATACTATTTTTATGGCGCTGCTGTATTTCTTAAAATATTTTGCTGAACTCCTCTTTCTAATTCTGAAAAAGTAAAAAGCCTGCCCTTTGTAGAATGAAGGAGACAAATGTTTTCTTTCAATAGTTCTTGAAGCAAGTTTTCCTAGGCCTCGTACTATCAAACCTTGAATTGCTTGCAGTAAGGCAGCCACTGACCCGAAACTTGGAGGACTCTTAGAAATATTTTGAGCCCTTCCCCTGTGTGATGCTCTGGAATTTCATATTCTTCTAGATCTTTTTTTTTTTTGGTACACATTGTCATCAGTTCTGAAAAATATTATCCAAAGGCAAAGCCCACAGATGTCATTTTATTCGTCCTATCCCTTTATATGTGTAGTTACTTTTTCATCTGATTCTTAGCAATTGTATAACAAGCAACTACGCAAGTTTGATTGGAATCTGTCTAAAGGCTTTGGCACAAGTTCTATTCATACATTTATTGATACATCGTTTGTTTGGAAGCCATATTTGCAGTTATTGGAGGATTTGTGCACTGAATGTTGTAAATTATTCCTTCGCTTACAGAGCTAGTTGTGCCATTGACAGACTTCTGCAAAGATTCTACACATTACTACTATTTTGTTGGGTTGTTGGAAAAGTCATGATGCATTTTTGCTTGAAAAACAAAAAAATATGTCATGCCTTTTCTGACAACCTATTATAATGTTTGGCTTCAGGACCCACAGAGTTACTTTATAAATTAAAAGAACAAATATTCAAAAAGTTAATTCACATACAGTGGTACCTCCAGAACAGTCATGTTGAGCAAGGACATACCTATTAGTGTTCAGAAGAGCACATCTCCCTGGACTTCTTATTGTAGTTGGGATGTGACCTGACTTATACATTAATCTGTGCAGGAAGGAGGCCTCTTTTAAAGAAATGATGCTCTCAAACTTAGGGAAATGAATGTCAGAATTACCTAGAAGCTTGCCACAAACACAGATTTCTGGAATCTATTTTTCTGAAATATTTAACATTCAAGCCAGATCATTCTGAAGATCTCACAGGGCTGAGAATTCTATCTAAAAGGCATGAAAGCCAGTTAGCCTGACTGAGTGAAGTTTGGTCCACCCAGCTTATTAATGCCTCGTGGGCCAAGGCCATGTTTCATATTGATTTGGCTTCCCCTCTAGCTCTGGTGTGGTGGTGAGCATGAAGGGAGCTGTCAGTGAAGTCTTGTTTATGACAGCTGGGTTCACGCCAGCCTATTTGTTCTCTGCTCCATCAGTGGAGGAAAGGTGTTTAGGAAACAGGAGACTTGGGGAAACAAAAAGTTTCTGCTGGTGTCTTGATAGGTTTGTAATTCGGTGACTTACTGGAATGTTAACCCAGTCGCCTTGCTCTTTAACAGAATCCTTTGAATCATTCAGTTGGGGTGTAACAGAAAGTAGCTACCTTATATTGTGTTCCATGGACAGATGCTTTCTAGAGATTATCTCATTTAATTATTACAGTAGCCCTGTGAGGAAGCACTTAGCCTCATTCTATAAATGAGAAAACATTTCAGAGAGGGATAGTAACTTGCCCAAAGTGAACTGGCAAGTAACTAGTAGAACTGGGATTAGAGATCAGTTTCATCCAGTTTCAATATTCATATTCCTTTCAAGACACAAAAACTCTTCTCAAGGTGCCTTCTAAGCAAAAGTCTGATAGGAAACAGTACTTGATGGGGCCGGGTAGGAAAAAGAGGAGGTGAAATTTGGTGGTTCTTTTTAAGCCAGGTTTGATTCTGTGTCTTCTACTCATTCCTTCTCTTGCCCCGATCTTATCCTTGGCCTTAATTATTTTCTAGTTCAAAGCCAGAAGTACATAGGTGGTGGGTGAACAGTCAATAATAGTGGTAAAACCATTTCACTTTCTTATTTTTTCTTTAAGCTCTTCCCTGGATTATCCATCTCTTTGCCTCAATTCTCCAATTACATTTTACAGTGGAGTCTGACTGATGAAGCTCTTGGTTAGAAGCTGAGCCACAACAAGTAATACATGCTGAATGTTCAAAAACTGGAGTTAAAAAAAAAGATTAGAATAACTATAGTTGCGATGAGTGAGTTTGGAGCAGTTACAATAAATAGAATCCTCATGTTCAAGAGGGATTTAGAAACGCATTAGGAGGTAGTATTGCAAGAGTCGACACAAGAAGAGGTCAAGATATATATGGGGATTTCAGTTCTATTGGAGGTCAAGGTGAGAATATTTTCAAGTAGCATCAAAGGGAACATGAAAAGTAGTTTCAGAGATAAGAGAAATGTGAGAATTGCAAGGCATGGATCATTCCAAGATTGCTGGTTTGGGTGCCTTTGGGGATAAAAGGAATTAGGGCTGGTTACACTTAAACTCCTTCCTGCAAATTGTCCTGAAGCAAAGAAGGCTGTCAAAGTCAGGTAGGTCATCCGATAAGAGACCAAAGTATGTGCCAAGGGGTGTGCTTGAGTCATGCGTTATCACAGCCAGAGTCACGTCCTTAGTTCTGTTCATAGTGAGAAATTGAAGGAGAAAGTCAGCAAAGGGCCAAGTGAGTTCTTGCTCAAAAGGGTGGGCAGAATGTGCGGAAACTTCACAGGATGTCAAAGGCATATTTCACTTTGTGTTATTGTTGCTATTTATGATCGCTCTCACTTGCATCCCATAGCACCACTGGTTCATTCTTCTCTCTCTCACCTCTTGCCCACCTCAGGAATTTTGTTTTGTTTTTTTTTTTTTCCTTTTATAGAACAGAGAAACCATGTCTTATGGCAAATTTGCCTCCAAGGGTGCCAAGGTGATAGGATGTGAGAAGACAGGTTAGGTGGGCTCCTGTTGTCTCTTCTGGTGCTGTCTTGCATGGTCACTCATCAAACCTCCTTCACCCCACCCCTTCAATATGTGGAAAATTCCACACTCACTCCACTTTGTGAGTCTGTATTCACTGTTGCGTTTTTTTTCTGATGCCTAGGGTTCCTTTAGTCCAGCTGGAGAATTTTACAGTAAAAATGATGACCTTTCTTTTCATTTTAAAGACATATCATTTCCTCTCTCCTTGGTCTGTTGGGGAGAACCAGCCAGGGAATGATGTAGAGGAAATAGGGTGCATGTTTGAGGAATCAGAATTGACTTTTGGCCAGTGGCAGTGGTAAGGGACTTGAGGGAAATGCAAAGGGCAGAACAGTTGTAAATTCATCCTTCGGTCACCAGCTAAAAGTGCAGACCCCATGGAGGCAGGATCCTTCTCTGCTTTATTACAACAACTCTCTTCTTCACAGCAAAATTCCTTAATAGGTGCTCAATAATTATTTGGTGAATAAAGACTTTTGGTCATAACTACTGGACACAATAATTTAGTCTGTTGAAACTGGTCAATTCCATATTTGCCTTCCACTTAGAGTCTAGCTCTCTACACATCACTCGCTTTCTTGTATTATTGGTAGTTATCCCTCTTGTCAGCTATATTTTAAGCATCTTAGGGCAGACACATCGGATAGATACCATTATCCTCAGAGCTCAATTCCTACAATAGTGGGCTTTATGTAGTAGGAATTAGTACATAATAACACTCATCATAAAAGTATGACTTCAAAGGGAACCTTTCAGGCATCTCAAAGATATTCAAAGAAATTTTTGGATGAGACTTTAAGATTTGATAAAAATTGGCCTGCAATGATTACCCTGAGCTGATATATACACTACTCTCCAGTGGAAACTGAAAATTCTAGTCTGATGCTGCTGCTGATGGGTTCATTGGCATCTCACTTGAACAAATGTAGGTTAAATTTTGAAAGGATACACTCAAGTGAGAAAGCTGGCAGAAGATCAGCTTTTGATGGTCTAAACCTTGCATTGCTGGTGAAATATTTGCAAGGGTATTAGAAAGATATGACAATTCATTTTCTTAAGGAAAGGACTTAAATCACATCTCTCCCTGTTGCAGACATGGATTGCCATTTCTAGAAGGGATATATTAGAACTTACTGTGTACATGACGTTTTCTGATTATTGCTAGTTTCTATAAATATGTCTTGTAAATTATTTCACAAGAGGAATGATCAAGTCAGACTAGTGTCAAACAATAGGAGCCAAAATATAGGGCAGCTGAATATACTATTCTTTTAATTTTATCAGAGGTTAAGGAGGACAGATCTTTAGTAATGAAGAGAGCATAGAGGTGCTGCATTAAGAGGAAACCTGGGAGGGCCTCCACTGGTGGCGCAGCGGTTGAGCGCTGGGCTGCAAAGCTGCCCGCAGCCTCTGCAGCACCGGTTCAATCCCCGGCCGCCGGCGAGGGTCCTATATGGCGCACAGACCTCTCCTGCCACGCCCGCTGCTCCCCTCAGCAGTGTACTTCGCCAGTCTGCCTGCTCTGCTCCCCGCTCTGGCGAATTCTCTCACCCTCCTGCGCTTCTGACTGTACCCAGTGCTTGTATAAATACATTTAAAAAAGAAAAAAAAAAAAGGAAACCTGGGAGTGGAGATGGTTTCTGATTTTTGGAGCAGGCAAGTTGGGTTTCAGTCCTGGGTCTACACACATTCAAGTTGAACCACACTGCGCCTAGGTTTTCTTCTCTGCAAAATGGAGATAACCGACAGTCTTTGAGTGTTATGAGGGTTATGCGAGTTAATGCCTGTGAAAGTGCTCAGAATGGTACCTGACGTGCCATAAGGACACGGACGAGTTTTCTATTACCATTAGCTTAAGACCTGCATTTGCACTGAAGAACTGGCAGTCCAGAGTATCATGTAAGGCCGCAGAATCTGGGCCAGAACCTAGTTCTGCTCATTCTAAATTTAGGGCTGTTTTTCTTCTGCCATGATGCCTTGCTATGTAAATGAAGTGGTTTCAGTAAAATCTAAGAAATTCCTATTTTTTTTTTTAAGGTAAGAGCCAAAAATAGCCAGTAACACTTACATCTGGTGTCAAGAAGTATATATTATTTCTCTGGCCTTAGGTGTTGTTGCAAATATGTCAGTGCCCCACACTTACCTCCTCCTGGACCAGGCCATGCCATTAGCCTCCTTCTATAATGCAAGTACCCGTGACTTTCTGCTTGCTTAGGGGCTTTTTCTTGACCTTTGCATAGGGAGACCAGGAATATCCAGGAGTTCATGCCCCCTTGGGTATAGTTCCCCTGCCAATGACAGAGAGGATTTGGAGAGTAAACAACCCAGCTATTTGCTCCTGAGTGGAGATAACACAGAGGTGGTTCCTCTTCTCTCCCCCCACCAAACTCCTCTCTGAGAAGGGTAACTGTGGTATTTTCTGGGATCACAAACTACTTGTACTCAAATCCTTGTCTCACGGTCTGCTTGACTTCATTAAATGATGAAATCAGCGATCTATTTGGGATCAATACACCCAAATAATGGTTTGGTGTTCTAGAAAATATAAAACAAAAACAAAGCCTGGGACCTCTTCAGAAAATGTTTTCATTTAATTTATTTTTCAACTTCCATTTATGCTGAACTTACTATTGGGCGGTTAGGTTTTTTTTTTTTTTTTTCCAGTTACATCTGGGGTGTCCTCCTGTGCAACCTCCTCTTCTGGTTTCAGAGCAATCTGCTCTTCTTAGTAAGGCTCAGTAAGGTTCACCGCAGTGTGGTGGGGGAGCTCATACAGGCCTGTAAGTTCTGCAGTGCACCTGTGGGGTTCGTTCACCTGGATGTGCTCAGATAATCGACACGGAAGCCCTGAGGTTCCGCACGACCCTCTGCATTTGTGAGCGCGTGCAGTAAAAACTCAGCACTACTTTTTGGGCCTCTGACTCTGTGTCCAGCCCCCGTCTGGCCCGGGCCCGCCGGCCTGCCCCAGCACTGTAGCCTTGGATGGCAGGCCCGGCTTCGGTAGAGGGGCCCCTTCAGATGCGGGTGGCTTTTCAGATAGGCACCCCCTTGATGGCCTGGGCAGTTTCCTGAGTGTTCTTAAAATGAACAAGAAGATTTGAACCTCTTGATTTGCATGAGTTTGTAGGGCTTTCTGGGCCAAGTGAATAACAAACCATTTTCAGAGGTCACCTAAGCTGACATGTTTTTAGAGTACCTTTCCCCCCTACACATAACAACAAGCTGGGCCTGCTGGGAAATAAAGTTCTCAGAAACTTTTAAGCCCTGAAGGGACCTGGGAATGTTTGAACAAATGAAAATACTTATATAGCTTATATAATTTTTAACACCCTTCACAGATCTAAAGTCACTTTGTTAATTTAGGAACATAAAAATGCATTATGTATAACTTGGTTGGCTCCTAAAAGTATCATGTCTGATATCTTGAGAGATGTAAAGGCCTGGAAAATTTGAGGGGCAAAAAGAATATTTTGAAAAGGAATCTTAAAATGCCATGATTGAATAAAATTCCAAGAGTATTATTCTGTAAGCTGGTCAGATGCAGGCTACTGATTCAGGCAGGCTCCCTTCCCCTGGTCTGGTATTACTGTAAGCGGGTGATTTTTAGGGAAATTTAGAAGTTAGCTCTATAGGCATGAGACACTGGAGTTCTGGGGTGTCTTGAATGTCCTGCAGTTTTTGTCTGGGGTACCTGGGAATAGCTCTGTGCTGTTCCACTGTGTTACATTATCAAATGCTAAAAAGTGGACCCTTGCCATTCCCTGTCACTTGAGTAGACCTTCAGGCCCCTTATGTTCATAAATGCATCTATGGCATGAGCCACATAGTAGAGTAGAGGAGACCGCTGTGGTGAGGTGCAGGTGCTGGGTAGTCTGAGAGACTCCCACATTGGCTAAAGGACTTGGATCCTCACACCAGCATCGCGGAATTAGATGTAAACCACATTTCCTTGCAGATTCATAAATTAACTCGATCAGCAAATGACATGCCCAAGGCAATCGGGATTGGTTTGAATGTGACTTTTTTTTTTTTTTTTTTAGCTCAATGGTTAGGGTTTTGGTTAAATGGTTGAAGGAAGCCTCCTCTTGGATGTACTTGAATACTTGAACATCAAAAGGATGTTCACCTTTTGAAACTGGCATTTAAAAGAAAACAAGCAGAACTGAGAAAATTGCCTAGGACTTAGAACTGGAGCTTGGGGTATGATCAAACTGTATCTGAAACCGATACTGTCAATGTGTGTTACACAAGCTGCTAACTCATTAGCTGCTTTATATGAGGACTTCCATTTCTCATACCAGAAAGCATCCTCATGGATACACTCCGGCACAGCAGAAATGTGACTACTGGAATGTATTCTTTGAGAATAATTCAAAAACAATTTGCGGTAACTATCACAATAAGCTGTGCACTCACACCCCACTTTATAGATTTTTCTGGAGTTGATGTTTAATATGGCTGAGAAATCTGAGCATCATTACAAATTTTTTTTAAACACATGCTTTTTTATAATTTATTTTAAAGATTTATTTTATACAAGACCTGAGGTACAGGCCAGAGTGTGGGAGCATGAGAGGATTCACCAGACACAGAGTGGGGAGCAGAACAGGCAGATGGACCAAAAACGCTGCTGAGGGGAGCAGCGGGCGAGACAGGAGAAGTCTGCCGCGCCATGTGGGTATCTCCCTGGCCGGCAGGGAATCGAACCCGCGGTGCAGAGGCTGGGGACAGCTTCACAGCACTGCGCTCAAATGCCTGCACTACCAGGGAGGCCCACATCATTACAAATTTAGCAGAGGACAAAGATCAAGGGTCTTTTTGAAGTGGAGACTCAATATAAATAGAGGAGGATGTGATCTTGCAACCTTAATACTTTATTATTTTGCCAGTACATTTCACAAAACTGGCTACTTTCCAATTTGAATGTACAAACCAGAATAAACAATTTCACCTCACTTAGGTACCTATTTTACTTGGGCAATTGGTTGTTCACTTGGCATGTAGTATTAAGTATTCAACAGCTGGTGCTCTCCTACCCATGGGGCCTTTCTTTTCTGAAGATAATTACTTTAGAGATTGACAAAGAGCTGGGCTGTGAGCTGGGATCATTTGAGATTAAGGATCAGTGTACTAAATGTACTCAAATCTTGGATATCACCATTCTACATAATGATGGGAACTCATAAAATGTAAATCTTTTCTTTATGACACCTTGTAAGCATTTTCCTTTAAGAGCAAGGAACATATTTTAAAAGTTTTGCCTTTGGATACGAATTTAAGAAAGTATTTTAACATATTGAGTGTGACCTTATGTCCATGAGCTGGGGTTTTCTTTTGGTGAGATGTTAGCAGTTTGTAGAATACAAAACAAAACGAGCCATGGTTGGTCACGTGCATTGTTACTTATGGAGTACATCTCATTCTATCGGGTTCTCTGGCTGGAACACTCACCATATCCCAATACACACACGGCAAACTTGCTCACCTCTTTTTGGTGTCTCAGCTTGTGTGTCTTTCTCCAGGGAGTCTGTAACTACCATCACTGCCACCCACCCACCAGAGTTACATCTGTAGCATTCTTAACCGCCACGGTGTTCATGATCCTCTTGGTGGGTGTCCTTTTGTTTATCCCAACTGGGGGGACAGACTTTCAGGTGGTCCCCAGGGTCCCTACCTCCTGGTGTTTACGCTCTTGTCATTTTCTCTCCTGGATGGTAGGATATGTGACTTGTTTCTAACTAATGGAATATGGCAAAGGTGATGGAATGTTATATCCATATGATTAAGGTTATATTAGATAAAACTGTCTTGCTAGCAGGCTCATGCTCGACACTTTTCTTGTAGCTTTAAAGCAGCCAGCTGCCAGGAGCCTGGCAGCTGCAGGACAGTGAATTCTGCCAATGACATGAGTGAGCTTCCAAGTGGGCTCCTCTTGAGTGAGCCTCTGGATGCATTCTGCAGCCCCTTGTCTACAGCCTTGTGAGACCCTGAGAAAGGATTCCCCCTAAATTAGGCCTGATTTCCAGAAAAAGTGTGATAATAAAGAAGTCTTGTTTCAGGCTGCTACATTTGCGGTCATTTGTTATGCAGCACAGAAAACTAGGGCACCAATTAATGAACAAAGTCTCTGAGTAGAGGAAAAATCTGAGCTGTTGGAGGTCTTGTCCCCAGGGCGGAGCACAGTCACTGGTTCTGTGTAGGTGATCAATTATCATCTGTTGATGATAAATTTCGCTTAAACAGAAGTAATTTTGTGTGCCAAAAATCTGTACTCTGCATCAGGGCTCTTCTGGGTGGGCTGTCCCCATGCTTTGGCAGTGGACACTTGCCTTTACTTTGGGGCTCATGTGATCCCCCCTTTTTTTTCACCAGGTCACACAGCCTCAGGGACTTCTGGATATGGCATGTGTTTCAGTGGATCTATTCAAATATCCTCTTACCTAGTGCAATTTTATTTTTAACCTCCCTCTTCCTCCACACCCCCAGTAGCTCTGACACTAAAGGAGAGTATCTTAGAACAGGATAAAGGATAGAATTAGGATTGTTCTTATTCCTTAGAATAGGGTGTTGGATCAAGAATAGGATAGACTTTGATGGGTGGAAGGAGATGGAGAAATAACTGGAGCAAAGGATAGAAAGGTTGTAATTATTCCGTGACAACATAAAAATTAGTATCGGATGCCTTTCTGGGTTTGATGGAGATGTAGACGCTTGCCGCAAGGAGATGAACAATAAAGCAGATTTTGAAGGCCAAGACGATTTTTTAAAATTTATTTTTGATGACATCAATGTTCATTTTTGTACAGTAATTGGCTTCTCCCCTCAGGCGTAGTCCCATAGTCCCCGGGCCACCATGCTACCCGTGAGCCATCACCATATTCCCTGATGTCCTTCCTTCCCCCGTTTCGACCCCTTCCCTCCCCTGCTGTGTGCCGCACGTGTATGGTCAGCTTGCTAGTTTTGTCTTTTTCTTGACCTTTGTTTTGGTTTCTCTGTATTCGCATATAGGTGAGACGATCCGATATTTATCTTCTTTCCTTCTGACTTGGCTTAGTGTCAGCCCAGCTCCAACCATGTTGCTGCAAATGACACAAGTTTGTCTTATTTGATTGCTGAGTAGTATTCCATTGTGTGAAAGCACAACTTTTGGATCCATTCATCTGTTTGTGGACATTTGGGTTGTTTCCATCTTAGGCCAAGATGTTTTCTCTCTGACCACTCTCCACCTACAGATTTGCTGCCCTGCCTGTGGCTCTGCTTTCCTCTGCATACATCTCTCATTGGATTTTCACATCATATACATTGTTTATATGCCTTTATCTTCCACTACGTTGTGAACTCCAAGAAAGCAGGGTCTTGCCCTTTTTGTTTTCAGTATACAATAATGCTAACATTCCTGAGCATCCTATCACTGTAATAGATGCTTTATTTGTATCATTTTATCTTTCCAGCAACCTTAGGAGGTCGGTCCCATCACTGTTCCCATTTTATGGGTAGGAATTTGAGGTTAGAGATGCTAAGTTTCTTTGCTTAAGGCATACCACATGAGTCATTGGTAGAACCAGGATCTCGGCGTCCCCAGCTTGCAGTGAGGTGGCGTCACAGCTATCTAAAAGACGCCTCTCAAGTCAGCGTGGGGACCGCCTAGAGAGAATGTCTCAACTTGAGCTCGTTTGAATCCACCCACACTTTCTGAAGCAAGCCTCTTCACATGGAGGTTTAGAGTAGGCAGCCTAACCCTGGCTATAGAGCTTGACGCACCTTCCTTTGAGGTCTTCTGGCCAAACCCATCAAAAGTTAACATGTGGAGCTATGAGAAGGACAGTCGTAGAAGTCCTACTGTAGCAGTGATTTCTGTGCACTGTTTCCAGTTAAACATTTGCTTGTTCATGCTCGTTTTTCTCCAGGAGCTAATCAGCTCATCTGGGTGGAAAGACAGTGTGCTGCTCCCTGGTTCAGTGACCACACTGCTCTTCGTGGGTAGCTTGGCATTGGGGATGGAGACGCGAGCAGTGGAGATGAGTGGGCGGCAGGCTTGGCAATTAGGCCTCTTGAGCTGTAAGTGATTGTGCAGCCTTCATCATCTTTTGCAATTGTCTTTTTTCTTAAGATGTGAGCATCACATTTTTTTTTTTTGAAGTTACTGAGTGCTGTGAATAATTTCCTCCTCTGGAAATGTCTGCTGAAATGCTGTTTGAAATCATTTTATGGCAGATTTTTGAATGGAGTAGTTAAAAATGTTAAAACCCTTCCTTTTCTTCCTCCTCCTTCCCTGTTCGGCCCTCTCTCGCTCTGTTCTTCCACCCCAAACTCTTACTGAGCACCTACTAAGGGCCACAGTGGAAAGGTCTCCAGAGACTGGTGATAATCCCACAGACCTGACTTCATAAAGTACATGTGTGTGTGCGTGCATGCGTGTGCATGTGTGTGCATGTGCACACATATGTGCATGTGCACGTGTGTGGGATGGGTGGTATTTATGGAAATAAACAGGCAAAAAACAATGAAAAAATACAATTTAAATATTATGATGAAGAGGAAACTAGGGCTAGCTGACACAGATTTACAGGCCAGATGAACAGTAAAGGTCTTAGGCCAGATGAACAGTAAAGTTCATCATAGCCCAGTTTTAAGCTGGGGCATGAAAAGACCCACCAGCCATGCAAAGATAGGATGGAAAACCTGCAGGCAGAGGGAACAGTTACTGCAAAGTTCCTGAGGTGACAGTGAATTTGAGGAACAGTGGTGGGGTCACTGACTAGTAGGGTAGAGGAAGAAGCATAGGGGGACACCGTTACAAATCCGGGTACCGAGAGGCACATGGGGCCTTGAAGTCAGGCTAAAGAGTTGTTCATTGAGTCTAAATGCAATGAAAGCAGCTGGATGGTTTTTAGTAGAGAGATAACAATGATGTGATTAGTTATTATGAAATGTTATTTTTCTGCTTGCAGTTCTCAAAAGTTTCATATTTTTCAGATTCTTACACTGCGTGCTACAGCAATTCTAAAGGGCAATAATGGAGGTAAAGAGATGACCCCAGGAAGCCACTGTATCGTTTCAGGTCATAGACAAGGGTGGCTAGATCGAGGGTGAGGATGAGAGAGGTAGACAAATGCACGATGTGTACTGAAGGCTGAGTTGGTAAAACTTGCTAATGGATTCAATGTGGAGCATGAGAGAAAAAAAATAGGAATCAAGGATATATTCTGCTTGAGCAATTGGTTTTGAAGATGGCCCCATTTACTGTGATGGGGGAAAAAGCCGCAGGTGGAATGGCTTCTGGTAATGGTGGAGTGATCCTAAGATCTTACCGTCACCTTAGACATGACCTTCCTATCCAGTCTTCAAGCGTCAGGGTTGGAACCCATAGGCTGGGGTGGAGATCTGGGCTTATCAGCTTCTCCTTCAAAGCCACAGATGGGCTGACATGGGGGGCATATAGAGACAAGAAAGGGGCGTGGGAGAGGAACTCCAATATAGGAGTCACTGGCCAGCGAGCTGGAGGGACAATCAGGAGAGGGTGAAGTTGAGGAAAAAACATTGCAAGTTGGAGGGAACAGGCAGCTTTATCTAAAGCAGCAGTTTTTAGACATTGTTGACCATCATGCCTCTTAGAGGGGCTGTTGAAGACAATGGGACACTTCTTGGAGAGGAAAACATTTAAAAATATATAAATACAAAATACAATATTGCAAAGGAAACCAATTCTGCTGAGGTAGAGTTGTCAAAATTATTCAAAAACAAATTTGACAGAAACATGTTAACGGGTTATAACTAGATGTAATGGCAAGGTAATTACTGTAATTTATAAGGGCGGGCAGAGAGATTCTGAGATTCCAGCACTATCTTCAATGTGATATATGAGATATAAGATGAGAATGTAATATATATGTGTGTGTATATGTGTGTGTGTGTATATATATATATATATATATAATGTGATATGAAATTACTACTGTAACAAAGCCACAGGTACTGCTAATAACTGTGGTGGGTTGGCTATATTTAAAACTCAAGGAAATGCTAAGTTTCAGTTAGTGATTAAGTGAAAATAGCCATTTTTCCCATGCAAGTTCACAAACTGTTTTCAGCACCACTGGGCTATTGTTAAATGGGAAATCTTTTAACAGAAAGGTGCAAAATGGCACTCAGTGGTGTGGCTGCTTCTAAATAGTGACTTGGTTTGCTGTACTTGTTTAATCTTGAGCAATACCCTTAGGCTGGCCAACGCTCTAGCTCACTGTTAGAAAATGACATTAGAAGGGCATTGGAGCAATGACCGAGGAAGTGGGTGGTGTGGGGAGGGGAATGCTGAATATTCTTTTCTATAGTTACTTATGTTGAAGAGCATTAATATTCATAAAGACATCTAATATTAAAACAGATTTGGAGTTGAATTCATTAGGGCAGAAAATGTTTACAACTTCCTCTACTCGCATTATTTGATATTCAGAATATTTTATAGGAGAGATAGCTCTTATAGAGAGCTTGTCACTTTGTTCTTTCTACTGCCTCCTTTAAAGTTCTAGAATATTGGTTATATTCCGCTCCCCTCTAATAACATACTGATACACACAGTATAGGTAATTTGGGGTTTTGACTATAGAATGCCCAATTTGTGAGTATGCTGCTAATTGGGGAATTTCAAAGCTAGGTGCTAAAAATACATTTGCTGACTCCTAGATAGGACGAGGTTTCCTCATCACTCCAGTCCACCTTGCACTGCCTCGTGAGTGTAGTGAAACCAGCAGGGGCCACAGTCTTCCTCCACAAAATTAACAGACAGATGCAGGGAAAAGGCTCCTTCGCATTTCACCGGCATTACTAAGCTGAGCTAGCGTAAGCCTGGTCATGTTGGTGGACCTCATGGAGGAGCATCTGTAATGGGGAATGGAGCCCACATGCAGAGGGATGTGGGCCTGACCGATGGAGAGCAAGAGGCCAAGCCATTTTTCTGTCTCTACAGCATCTCAGCAATTTCCCTTTGTTGCTTAAGCTTATGTGAGTTGTAATTCTACCACTTAAAAGCAAAATACTTCTTTGTAATTCAAGCAGATCAGAGCTCTTGCAAAAGTGCAATAAGAATCCTGACTTCTTCCTTTCTTTTTAAAAAGATTTATTATTTATTTATAGAAGCACTGGGTACAGTCAGAAGTGCAGGAGGGTGAGAGAATTCACCAGAGCGGGGAACAGAACAGGCAGACTGACAAAGTACACTGCTGAGGGGAGCAGCGGGCGGCAGGAGAGGTCTGCGCGCCATGTGGGACCCTCGCCGGTGGCCGGGGAGCAGCCGGGGATCGAACCGGCACTGCAGAGGCTGCGGGCAGCTTTGCAACCCAGCGCTCAACTGCTGCGCCACCGGGGAGGCCCAGTTCTTCCTTTCTTGATCAATCGGAAGGCTGCAATAATATGCATAGTACTCGGCAGGTTCTAAGCACAGGGCTAGTTGCTTTACATTATAAAATTTGTATTAACAGTTGCACATTAGAGTGCGAAGCTGAGCGGAAGTACTTTGTTTCACATCTCACAGCTAAGTAGCTGGCAAAAGTGAGATCCACATTCTTTCTGACCCCCCCCAGTTCACGCAAATTTTAGTTGTGGTCACAGCCTGGATGTGACCTGACAAAACAGGCCCTTGTGTTCCTCCCTCTGGACATAGCATAACAACAAGTCAGCATCTGTTTTCTCATTGGTATTTATTTTAATTGAGGGAACATTGGTTAACAACGCTGATGTGATTTGAAGTAGAGGATCATCGTCTTCAGGTGTTGTTACCACACCACACCCACCACCAAGGCACCCCAGTCCTCCACCGTACCCCACTGCTTCCCTCTTGCTTCCCCTTCTCACCTTTCCTTTCCTTGTAACCTCAATTCCACAGTCAGAGTTCCAGGGTTTGTTACTGGCTTGATTTTATCTGACCTCTTGTTTTATTTCTCTATATTCCGTATATAAGTGACACCATCCACTATTTGTCTTTCTCCTGTGGACTTATTTTGCTTAGCATCATCCCCTGGAGTTTCACCCATGTTGCAAAATGGATCTTTCTTTATGGCTGCATAGTATTTCATTGTCTATGTGTACCGCATCTTCCTCATGCACTCATCTGTCTCAAAGCACTTAGGTTGCTTCCCTAGCTTGGCTATTGTTGAAGTAGTGCTGCGATCCTCCTTGACATCTGACTTGAAAATGGAGTGATAGTATTTCATCCTTGTGCAAAAATATAAAAATTATACAAACAACTTGACTGTTTTCACCTGTGGGACTCAAAATATCATAAAGATGTGTAAAGTGTACTGTGCTCCATTATCAGGTTGAGCAATACACGCACCGGAAAATGTGGGGGTGATTTGTGTCTTAGCTCAGACTCCCTAGAGCATGTGGCAAGAATTAAATGCTGATACTTCCTCCCAACCCAGGGTGGTAAGAGTGAGGACCAAGGAGGCAAGGCAAGGAGGAGGGGAAGCGGCGCAAGGCGATACGTGCCAGTGCTTCGTCATGAGTCACAGAGACAGCAGACCGCCTGGCAGCTGTATCCACTTAGCATGTCCAGAGATGTCCGTGCATGAGCTGTGCCCCTGAAGAGTTGATGGGAGGGAGGAGGGAGATAGGGAATTTATGTACCAGGCACTTCCCCAGATTCTGTTTCCCATCAGTAAGAGTTTGCCCCGAAGGGAGTGGACTCCCCAGCCCTCGCGGTTGCAGCATCCCTTGGGTGTGATGCTCCTTCCAGGCCCTGTGGAGAGTGGGGTTTCTTCTTCAGTGAAAGAGGAGAGAGAAACGCCCTGCAAGTGGCAGGACCCTTGGCTGCGTGGCCAAGGCCAAGGTGAGGCCTCCAGCATTCCTGAGGCAAATAGCTGATCCAAGACAGCTGATCCACACAGGCCTGAGGGCAGCTGATGGAAGTGGCAGAGGCACCGCGAGTAGCTGAGGACACAGGTGGCAGCGGGACAGGGGGGGTCTGACTGCACAAACACGGGAATAACCACTGCACATCACCCATTTTCAAGTTCTAATATGCCAAAAGCTGGGGACTGTTGTCCTAGCTTAAACAAAAGATGACAAAGGCCCTAGGAAAACAAGTGCTAGATCACTTTGCATAGGCAATAAGATAAGCAACTTGAATTTGGTTTTGATGGCCTGATAGATATTAAGGAATTTTTCTTCAGTTCCAACAGAGATGATTTATCTAAGTCTCATCATTTACTAAAGCTTAATTGGGGTTGATGCACCAGACTGGTATTTTTTCATATTTCATGTGGTGAACTGTTAGGGATTAGATCTTTCATCGTGGTAACAGCCGCTTCCAGTTCCCGAAGACAGCAGTGAGTGGTCCTTGAAGTAGTGGTTCGCTCTCAGTATAGCTTGGACTCAGGGCAAATACACACGTGCAATATCTTTATTCATCTCTCTACTGGTAACATGGCGGATAATTATAGAACTTTCTGTTTTCCATTTCTGGCTTCTCGTGAGGACAACCGTAAGCTATCCACAGTGTCACACTGGCTAGATTCTTTGTTTCTGGAAACTTGAAAAAGTCATTGACTATCTCAGATAACAAACGTGTATTCTTCCTCATAGTCTCAGAGGTGAAATCTGAAAAGCGAAACATTTATAAAGGCACAATCTGATCTTTCACATGAAGGAGTTTAAAGTTGATAATGCAGCTGGGAGTGCACTGCTATTGTTTTTATTTCCCCCTTCCTGAGCATTCTTCCAGCTCAGCTGTTATGGGCATCCCTGATGCTCCCTGAGCAGGGACTTTAAATGACTGCACAACAGATTGTTCTCAGACTGAATTGTGTGCAACAAATCTTGGGAATTTTAGTTCCTAGTGAATAAATGGTACTCCTTAAGGGTCAAGGCACGGGGGGGGGGGAAGCCCATATTCTTTTTGGAATATGTTCATTTCTCTTATCGATCAAGTTGGACCAAGATGGTTTAGGGTTTTTGTTTTTTTTTTCTGAGAGAATACGCTTTGGTGGCCTTCTGGCCTATCGTCTTAATGATCTCTGCAGAGTCTGACATTTATAGCAGCATTTTGCCCGGTAAAAAAGGAGGCAGTGTTTAGTGTCTCAATCACTGAGAAATTCACAACCATTTGTCCTTACAGGCTGCTGGGGCGGGGTGAGGTGGGCCAGGGGGCACTGAGACGCAGCACATGGCCCGATCTTAACATCACTTTCCCTGCAAACATTTCTTTGAGTTTTTAAAAGGTTGAGCTGTGAAGTAATGCTACCAGTCATTGCCACAAAGCAGAGCCATCACCAGCGCCTACCGTAAACCCCGACAGAGGGAACTCATGCTGGGAATTGCTTTGGCCTGGACTTAGAAGATAAAGAGGGAATGGGTAGGAAACCAATTGACATCAGGGATTTAGTTAATGAAACAACTTTCAGGGAATGGTCCTGGGTCAGATCCATTAACGTTGATTACTTACATTTTTTTCCCATTTCCATCTGAAGTATAGTCATCTTTGCAATGAGGACTTCAGGGCACTAAACTGTCCAGGTGATAGAGTAACGCAGATTTACCAAGGTGAGACAGGAGGGAAACCGGTTTTTAACGATTAGGCTGCAAATGGTGAAATAAACTGGGCTTTGTGGTTAATTTTTAATTGATTTCTCTAAATATGTCATTCCCAGAGCATTCAAGTTAATCAAAATTTTGTTATTAGCATTAATAACCATATGCTCTGTTTGCAGTATTCTACTTGTTAAAATTTTCCACTATGTCAGATGAGGTCGACCTTCTGGTTGGCAACACATTACCAATATTACTTTGTGGCCGTGTGTGATGTTCGGGCTTCTAGAAGCTCTCTTCAGAACACATCACCCTGCTTTTAAGTCTCAAATTATGGCCAGTACTGCTATTAGTGAAGGAATGATGACGTTCTTACTTTCTCATGGGAAAAAAGCACAGAAAATGGGCAAAGGCAAGATACATTGTGTATTTTTTTATTATTATTTTTTTTTTTTGAGCACAAAATAAAGGAATGAGTTTCTAGATAGCCCTTGCCTCTGCTGTGGCAATCTTGCCCCACCATTAGATATTGACATTCATGAAGAGATATCTACAATTCTCTGGAGCCCAAGAGCAATCTCCCTTCCCCTTCAGGTAATCCATCACTCTGAAGGGTGGGCAGATAATAGGAACGTATGTTTCATTTATCGCTCCCTGCCAGTAGAGGAAATGACAGTCATATTGAAACTCTTTACTCTCTGGCTTGACGCGTAGGGGTGGGTGGACTCTTTGCCCAGGTTCCCTTCTGCCCAGGGCATGGTCAGCATCTACCTTTCCTGAGGTGGGGAGCACAGAATGGGAGTGTCCAGTTGAACTGTCTTGGTTTGGTGCCAAAACACATCTGTGTGGATCTGTGGTCACCAAGTGATACATGTGTGTGAGGCGGATGTATGGGAACCTAGGTTGTGCGAGAATCTCACGTGGGGAATGGTGCACATTTTGGAAACTCGCCATCGCCAAAGCTGAAAAGGAGTAATCAAGTTTGAGCAGGTGGTAGTACTGGAAAAGAATCTTCTCTACTGAAATCTTAGTACTAAACAAACATGGGACATTCAGGAATATTCCTCCTCTCCCCACAAAACAACTGCTATGCTCAACTGCACACTAGAGATTGTGTTTTTATTCAACTACAAGCTGAGTCTAGAGTGTTAGGTGCTGCAGGAGTTCGAAAGTTATATGCTCTGAATGATTGAGTAGTTAGGAAGGTAATTATAGGGTCTCTGAATTATTGTAGTTTTTGTCACATGATGGAACTTGCCACAGTCTCTTATCAGTTCTTTGTATTTGCCTCTTTTTCCTTTCCCACTTATTTTTTGATACTGACTGGAAGGCTGGGTGACGTGAAGCGGCCTATCCAAGGTGGCAATATCAGACCAGGATTGAACCTGAGCTCTGTCTACCTTCTGTCACTGTGATTTGTCTGCTTTCCCTATATACTGCTGCTGGAGGGTATTTATATGATTTGTACTAAAACTATGTCATCTGTAGTTAAAGCATGAACTAACTATGCATTAAGGAGCTCTTGGTCTGATGCTAAGCACTGAGGATAAGATGGCTTGGAAGACCACCTGTCAGGTAGGGCCTCTTCGCCACAGCTAACAGAGTCATATCATAAACAGCTATAGGACCATGGAGGATGGGCCCTCTATCTCTGCCTGTGGAATCTGGAAGGTGTCACCAGAGTAGGTAATATTTAAAATAGAACCTGAAAAGTAAGAATTTGTGGTAAAATGAATCTTTGCCTTTAACCACTTGGTGTGACCCTGGCCAAGGCAATTAAATCTTCTGATTCTTGGTTCCCTCTCTCTCAAGGTTGTTGTAAAGATGAGATGAGATTTGGAAGCACTTTGAAAACTTTCAGATACTACTCTAAGAAATATTTTCAAATACTATGGCCCCCTATTACAGGAGGTAAGGCCTGATCCATTAGAAAAATAGGTTGCACACACATTTCTAGAAAAACACCAAGCTTTGATGTTATTTGGAAAATTCATAGTCTCCAGTGCAGCTGATATGGGTAATTGCCAATTTTCTATAACATCATAGATAGGCCTCTAAGCCATACTCAGATAATTTCTAGGAAAATTGCCTCACAATCGGGGCTGGGCATCTGGACTAGCATGGAGTGGGGAAGTGCACTTATGAATAATGCCAGGCCTCAGCTAAGGGGAAGGGCTTTTGCTTCGTGTCTAACTCATAAAATGGACATTTTTCAGAATAAACTCACATCTGCCATCTTTACCCTTTTATCAACCAGGATAATTGATAAGTAGTAAAAAAGTGGAAAAATGTAAAGACGGCAGAAGCAGGTGGTTTTGCAGTCTTTATATAACAGGGCATAATAATTTAACCTAGCCTTTTCTAAATCAGTAGTGTCCAAGCGCATCCTTTCCTTTTTTGTTGAAAATAATAGAAACACAGTGTA
Organism: Talpa occidentalis; assembly: GCF_014898055.3. Classification (NCBI taxonomy): domain Eukaryota; kingdom Metazoa; phylum Chordata; class Mammalia; order Eulipotyphla; family Talpidae; genus Talpa; species Talpa occidentalis. The sequence continues at coordinate 77,271,465 of NW_023601543.1, read as the reverse complement.
TCAGGTTGTGTGTGTGTGTGTGTGTGTGTGTGTGTAGTTCACTTATACATAGTCAGCAACATGTATTTTTTTTTTTTCCCCCAGAGGACTACTGTTTTGGGTATGCCTTGCATGATGCTAGCTTATTTGGGATGGACAAGCCCTATATCAGCTATTGCTGGGTAACAAACTGCTCCACAACTTAGTGGCTTAAAACAACAGCTATTTATTACTGTTCATGCATTTACAGGTTGGCTCGATGGCTCCCCCCAACCCCGTTTTAGTGGCACACACACACACACATCTGACATTTATCACTGTATAAGTTTAAGGTTTACAATATAATGGTTTTTTTTTTTTTTTTTTTTTTTTTTTTTTTTTTTTTAAATAGAGGCATGTTTTTATTTATTTATTTGTTTGTTTGTTTGTTTTGTTTATACATGCACTGGGTACAGTCAGAAGCGCGGGAGGGTGAAAGAATTCACCAGAGCCAGAGTAGGGAGCAGACCAGGCAGAAGGACTGAAGTACACTGCTGAGGGGAGCAGCGGGCGGCAGGAGAGGTCTGCGCGCCATGTGGGACCCTCCTCCGGTGGCCGGGGAGCAGCCGGGGATCGAACCGGCGCCACAGAGGCCACGGGCAGCTTCGCAACCCAGCGCTCTACCGCTGCGCCACCTGGGAGGCCCCTACAATATAATGGTTTTAATTACATTTACTGTTAATGAATGTTAACTTCAGAAATAATATATATGTATCATTAAAAAAAAGTTTCCTTGTGATGGATGAGAACTTAGGGCCTCCTCTCTTAACTCCATCTCAGCCGGCAGTGCTAACTGCAGTCATAGTCCTGCACATGCTACCCCTAGTTCTTATCTGTCTTGTAACTGCAAACTTGAGCTTGTTAGCCACCTTCCTCCTACTCCCCTCCTCCAGCCCCACAAGTTAGAGCTCTCACTTTGAGTATTTTCTGTTTTTCCTTTTTAAAATTGAAGTAGAATTGACATATAGCATTGTTAGTTTGGGGTATACAAAATTAGGATTTGATGCTTACATATGTTATGAAATGACCATCACAATGAATCCAGTTAAAATCTGTCACTATCTATAGTTATGATTTATTTTCCTTTGGGATAAGAGGTTGTAAGATTTACTCCTCTGTATGAGCTTTCGTTTATTCTAGACTGCATATGAGTAAAATTATGCAGTATTTGTTTTTCTCTCTCATTTCATTTAGTATAATGCCTTCAAGTGTCATTCATGTTGCTACAAATGGCATTATTCCCTCAATTTTCATGATTGGATAATATTCCTCTGTCTCTCTCTGTGTGTGTGTATTGAAAGTTGGTTATTTTGAAGTCTACCAGGGAGCTTAAAAGATGTGTGTACTAGGTTTTTCCCTTGGAGGAACCAATTTCATGTAATAGGGGATATATAACACAATGAGTGTGGTTAAATTTCTCATTAAAAGGAGATAGGGCATTTAAAGGACGCAGCCACCTGCTTTTCTATCAGCGGGTTAGAGCCCAGCCTACGTGGACTTGGAGAGCTTCATCCTGGCGAAAGTCGTGAGGCGGCCACGCTGTCTGTTCCTCTCAGTTAAGCATGGTTCTTTGGTCTCTTGTGAGAGGCAGTGCCTTCGAGAGTGCTTCCAAACATAAGTGGTGACCGGTCCTCAGCTCCTTCAGATGTGCCCACTCTGGGAAGCCTGGTGAGGAAAGAGGGAGGCCCTGAAAGGTTAAGGGAGTCGCAAGGAAGGGAGAGGAAGGTGAAGTTCAGTCTGACGGCCTTGCAGCAGTCCTGGTAGAGAACTGTGGCTTGGATATTTAAAGAGACAAATGGATGGCCTCAATATCGAATGGTGGAGAAAAACACCATCGATAGGAGGATCCCGGAGGAAGGCAGAGGCTAGTTAGTGCCAGGCTACAGCGCGAAGCTCAGGAGCATTTGCAATTCTACTTCCTCTTCTCTTCCTCAGAAAGGGAATTGTATGTTTAATGAGAGAGGCTTGAGTATTCTACAGAAAAGAGGAAGTGGTTGCTGCTTATAACCTCCTACCAAACCCCTCTGATTGTAATTTGGTTTCATAATTATATTAAATCAGGTTGTAATCCCTTAAAAACTCAGCACCCTTTACGTACTAATAGTGCAATCAGTCTAAATGCCATTTATAGTTAGTCTAGAGCAGAAAACAATATTTAAAAGCAATTTTCATTCTCAATTCATGAAAAAAAACCCCATCACTCTATCTTATTTATAATAAACTCATTCGAGTAGATCCAGGCACAATATAAACAAGTGATGGAAAATCCCTAGGAGGTTTTGGCTCATACATTCTGAGCAGACATGCTCTGGGAAACACAGACATTCTCAGAAAACTGCAGGCTCTTGAAAATGCCAGGAGATTTCAGGAAACTGGACTCTTCATTAGGACTTGGCATCTTCCGTTGTTTTTGCATAGGAACGGGTGGACATTTTTATCTGATCGTCTTTCTGTCCGATTCTTTGTCTTTCTGATCCTGTTTCAAACAGACTGGGTCTGTGGGCCTAACTGAGGATATGTGTGAGGACCAAGGATGCTGGGTGCTGCAAAATGATGCAAGTCATATCCCATGAGAACTCACTTTGCGTGTTGAAATGAGAAGGGAGGCCAGGCAGGATGGGGGTGGCAGCTCAGTGTGGCCGACCGACTGGAGCAGTAGAGAGCGGGGAGGTGGTGGGGTGAGAGGGACCTGTTGGAATTTTGGCTCTAGTCTTACAAGCAGTGTGGCCTTTGGCAGCCACTTCATCGTCCTGAGCATCCTTCCCTTATCAGGAAAATGGAGAAAAACACATCAGTAGAGGTTGTGATGTTTAGTTTAGATAATGTTGCTAAGCACCCGGGACACACTATTCTTCCTTTCCGCCGCCTCCCCTTTCATTTCACAAATATTATTGAGCACGGCACCCTATGTGGTCAGCACTGTGTCGCCCTTACGCCCTGGAACACCCCCCCCCCCCCCCCCCAGTGTTTGTGCCCCTGACTCCTACTAGGTGCTGGCTCTTGGGAGTAAAAACCAATCTGCAAAATGCTGCCCTCTAGCTGCCAGAGCCCACTTTACCTGAAGAACCAAATGGTCCTGGGAGTTTACAGCCCCTTGTGAGCATTCTTAACCGATAATTGAAAGGTAGGAAGAAATACACACTCCGGTCATCGTGCCAGGGCGGTGGCTGAGGTGCAGAGATCGCTTGTGGACCAGGGCAAAGCCACTCTCCCCTCTCTTGCTGGTCTCCTTCCCTGCCTAGGCCCATTTAGGAACACTTTCCAATAAACCATTTTCACACAGATCTCGGGGCTTTCTTTTGGGGACCAGAACCCCTGTCATGCACTCCCTGGGCTCCATGCTGTTGCGGGCTCGAGGATTGCATTACGAACAAGTTCATCATTGTCCTCATGGAGTACTCTGAGGCTTTACTAACGGGGCTTCTAACTGTCCCACCTTGTTCTGTATTAGCTGTAAATCCGGGGTAGCTTCGACTGACTGAGTCTCATGGTTGCCACTTACAATGAATTTACTATTGTCCTCCCTGCAAACTCACAGGGTTGCTGTAGGGCTAGGTCGAATATGTAAAAGCTTCTATGGCACATCACCCAAAACTTAGTCGTTACCTGGAGATATTACGTGAACAGTCAGCAAGCAAGAGCTTTGAAAAATGAAAGTACATCATGTCATTTTGTAGAACATGTTACATATTTTATAAGGCACTGCTTTAAAAAAATTAACTGTAATGTTTTCATCCTTGCTAAATTAAACAAGATTGGATAGGGTCAGTATAACTTCACAAGCGTGGTGTGGTTCAGAAGATCAGGCTGACACATAAAATGGGCAATGCTACAGGTGACAGCAAAATAGAAACACATCTCAGTTCTTCTAAGTGTGACGTATTGGCAAAGAACAGTGATAAAGTCAGTCCCCTGAAGCAGCCCTGCCCTGGACGCACCCCTCCCCAGTGCATCAATAACTACCTCACGTAATTCCAACTGCTTCCACACAGTTGCCAAACCTCCTGTCTCCTCTGATCCCACAGAAAGATTCCCTTTGATGAACGCCATGATAGTATTACAGAAGCAGGCTCGATCCTTTTGTAGGCATCCCAGTGCCCCCTGGGATTGCTTCTAGAAGCAAAAGCCCTGGGATGCCTCATTAAGGCTTGCCAGAGTTTGTGGTGGCCACAGATGATTTTGATGGGTTAATCGAATGGGGACATTCCCTGGAGGGACATAAGGGCCTCGCAGATCCTAAAGCAAGACATGAATGCCAGCCTCACTGGGAACTGGAAATAGTTCCTGGAATGTGAACAGGAGTCAGACCCATCCTCTGTCCTCATTTCTCTCCCTAGGACCACACCGTCGTCTATACCTGCTAACCTTTGTTTGGGCTTCAGATTTCTCACTCCCCAGCTGATTCATTTGCGGCCTTTGAGAGGTTGGCTTCAGTCAGGTTCCCACCAGCTTACAAAATGACTGCCTCTAGTTAGTTGACTTGACCTTGCAGTATTCCTACTAATACCAAATGGTCAAAGACATTTTTTTCCCCTGCCAATCTGGACTCTGAATTGGTTTTCCTGTGTCAGGTGTCCCTTTTTGGTCCAATCAGCTGGGTGCAATGAGTGGAGAGAGCACAGTGCTGACGTGGCTCCAGAGTCTCACCTCCCAGGGGGAGAAGGCTGTTGAGGAAGTGGAGCATACTTTAAATCATGTTGACTACAGTGATTCAGAGGTACTCCTGAGGTTGCTTGCTACATTTTTTAACACCCACATCTATTTAGCTCTCAGGAAAAAAAAACAAAACAAAACACCACAAACCAAGCAGCCGTAGACAAGTCTGACAGAACCATCTGGACTTCATGAAACTTGACATCATTCTGGCTAATCTTAAACCCATCCTTCTTTTGAAACCTAGTCTTTTGACAGTTTGTTCCCAAGCAAGAAGACTACATTTATGTAGGAAAGGGAACGATTTAGGCCTTTCGCTAATATAGAATCTGCGAATATTCTGGCATATTTTGCAAAGGGATCTAAAAAAATTTATTCCATTAGCTTCTTGGAAAGAATTATTTCCCCCTGAATTCTAGTAGCGCTTCCATTTCGGTGAAGAGTAAATCAGCCCACATTGCTGTCAAGTATTTCATCAGCATTGACATTGGACTTCATTAAAACTAAGATGAGACTTTAATTTCTATAGTCTGATTCATGTTTTATGGCCAAAGTAAAATAAGAGAAAGGAGAAAAGTGAGAATTTGCTTTTGTGGCTCACAGATCTTTCTAGCTTGTTTTTCTATAAAGCCCTCTGCAAGTTGGCACTTGTTCGAAGCTACAGTAAGTTATTGTTCTGTCCTAGAATACTTCCCGTCCAAAGTTGAAGTCAATCTCAGGAGACACCCAAGATCTTTCTGTCTTCACGGAAGGAAGGCTCTCGACTCAGAAGCCAGCCCACTGGGGTATTATTAAAGGTTGGGTTCTTTTGGGTGGGTTGAGATGTGAGTGGGCTCTGGGGAGACCACGGAATTAGACACCCAGATGACACAGCTGTCCCTGTCTCTCTGGCTAGCTTTGTGTCTCTGTCTCGCTGTCACTCTGTTTCTCTATCTTTGTCTCACTCTCTTTCTCTTGCTCTGTCTCACTCTGTGTCTTGCACTCTCAGAGACAGTGAGTGAGACAGAGGGAGTGAGAGACAAAGCAAGACACTGTCTCGCTTTGTTTCTGTCTCACTCTGTCTGCCTGTCTCTCAGTCTCATTTTCTCTCGCTCTGTCGTGTTTGTGTCTGTCTCCTTCTCTGTCATTGTCTCTGTCTCATCTCTGTCTTATTCTGTCTCACCCTCGCTCTCTTGCTGTGTCTATCTGTCTTGCTCCATGTCTGTGTCTCTGTCACTGTCTCTCGCACTCTCAGACAGTGACAGAGATGGGAAAGTGACAGATAGAGCGAGACAGTCTCTGTCTTGTCTCTCACAGAGAGAGACACAGACAAGAGCGAGACAGAGACTGTCTCTCTTGCTCTGTCTCTGACTCACTCTCTGTCCCTCTGTCTTTGTCTCACTGTCTTGCTCTGTGTGTCTCTCTGTCACTGTCTCTCTCGCGCTCTGTTTCTCTGTCACTTGCACTCGCAGAGTGAGCGAGCGAGCCACAGAGCGAGAGTCAATCTCTGTCTTGCACTCTGTCACTGTCTCAATGTCTCTCTTGTATGCTGAGACAGAGCAAGAGAGAGACAAAGCGAGACAGAGCGACTGTCTTGCTCGCTGTCTCTCTCGCTCTCAGAGACAGAGTGAGACAGTCTCTCTGCTAGACTCTTGCTCTGTCACTGTCTCTGTGTCTCTGAGACAGAGTGAGCAAGCGAGACAGAGACAGACTGTCTCGCTTTGTTGTGTTTCTGTGTCTCTGTCTCTCACCTTGCATCTCTGTCTCACCCTCGGTCTCTGTCACTCTCTCTGTCTTGCTCTCTGTCTCACCCTCGCTTTCTATCTCTGTCTCTCGCACTGAGAGACAGTGACAAAGACAGACTGTCTTGCTCTGTCTCTGTGTCCCTCACACTCTGAGAGACAGAGAGAGCGAGACAGACTTTCTTGCTCTCTGTCTCTCTCGCAGTCTTACAGCGTGAGATAGACAGACTGTCTCATGCTGTCACCATCTCTGTCTCAGAAGGAAAGAGCGACCGAGACAGAGATAGAGCAAGACAGAGAGACTGTGTCTCCCTCTCTGTCTCTGATTCACTCTGTCTCTGCCACTGTCTGTCATGGACTCTCTGACGTGCTGTGTCTCAGTCTCTGTGTCTCTCGCACTCTCAGAGAGCAAGGCAGAGACACAGACAGAGTGAGACAGAGACAGTCTCTGTATCTTTGTCTCACTTTCTGTCTCTGTCACTATCTCACTTTGTTTCTCTCTCTGCCTCTGTCTCTCTGTCATGTTCTATCTTGTCTCTCTCACACTCTCAGGGAGAGACAGACTGTCTCACTCTCTGGCTCTGTCTTGCTGTCTCTCTCTCAGAGGAGAGAGCGAGACAGACTGTCTCGCTCTCTCTCGCTCTGTCTCTGACTTACTGTTGGTTCCTCTTTGTCTCACTGTCTCACTGTGTCTCTCACACTCAGAGAGCAAGAGAGACTGTCTCACTTTGTCTCGCTTTCTCTGGGTCTGTCTTTTGCTGTCTTCTGTCTCTGTCTCGCTCCATCTCTGTCTCTTGCACTCTGAGACAGAGAAAGTGAGAGACAGACAGAATGAGACACTGTCTTGCTCTCTGAGACAGAGCGAGAGACTGTCTCTGTCAGAGAGGAGGGAGACAGCGAGACTGCATCTCCCTGTCCTGCTCTCCTTCGCTCTTTATCTTTGTCTCACTCTGTCGTGTCTCTCTCGCACTCTCACTCTCTTGCACTCAGAGACAGAGTGAGCGAGCGGGACAGAGAGTGAGAGAGAAAGCGTGAGAGACCACCTCTGTCTCGCTCGTTCTGTCACTGTCTTGTTCTCTCTCTGTTTCTCTGTATCTTTGTCTTTCTCTCTGTCTCGCTCTGTCATGTCTCTGTCTCACTCTGTCTCTCTTGCACTCTAATGAAGACAGAATGAGACAAAGCGCGAGAGACAGACTGTCTCTCTCGCTTTGTGTCTCTGTCTCGCTTGCTCTCTCCTTCGCTGAGAGTGTGAGAGACGCAGAGATTGTCTCGCTCTCTGTCTCACTCAGTCTTGCTCTATCACTGTCTCTGTCTCTTGCACTCTCAGAGACAGAGACAAAGCGAGACAGACTGTCTCGCTTTGTCTCTCGCTCTGTCTCTCACTGCCTTGTTCTGTCACTGTCTCTCGCACTCTCAGACAGCGACAGAGCGAGACAGAGATAGAGAGACAGACTGTCTCTTTCGGTCTATCTCTGTCTCTCCTGCACTCTCAGAGAGCGAGAAGACAGTGTCTCGCTTTGTCTCTCTTGCGTTTCTGTGTCTCTCTGTCACTGTCTTGCTCTCTCTCGCTGTCTTGTCTCTGTGTCTCTCACTCTGAGAGAGACAGAGACAGACAAGAGCGAGACACTGTCTCACGCTCTGTGTGTTGTCTCTGTGTCTCACTCTGTCACACTACCTTGCTTTGTCTCATTGTTTCTCAGAGAGGAGTGAGCGAGACAGCGAGATAGAGCAAGACCGAGAGACTGTGCGTCACTCTCTGTCAATCTTTGTCTTGCACTGTCACTGCCTTGCTCTGTGCGTCTGATGTGCATTGTCTCTCTCTGTCTCAGTCTCGGTGTCTCTCGCACTCAGAGTGCAAAACAAACAGTGACAGAGCGAAACAGAGATATAGAGAGAGCAAGAGACAGACTGTCTCTGTGTCTTGCTCTGTCTCTCTCTTGCTGTCTGGCTCTCTGTCTGTCTCCATCTTGCTCTCTGTCTCTCACACTCTCACAGAGACAGACTGTCTTGCTCTCTGGCTCTGTCTCGCTGTGTCAGTGTCACTGTGTCTGTCTCTCCATCACTGTCTCGCTCTGCGTGTCTCTCTGTCACTGTCTCTCTCTTGCACTGTCACAGAGACAATGAGAGAGTGGGAGACACTGTCTCTTTCTCTATCCTTGTCTCTCTGTCTCACTGTTTCTGAGAATCTCACTAATGGAGACAGTGAGCAAGCAAGACAGTGAGAGATACTATCTCTGTCTTGCTTTGTCTCTCAGTGTCTCGTTCTGTCACTGTCTCTGACTCGCTCTCTGTCGTGTTTCTGTGTCTCTGTCTCCCCCTCGCTCTGTCTCAGTCTATCTTGCTCCATCTGTTTCTCTGTCACTGTCTCTCGCACTCTCAGAGACAGAGAGACAAGACAGAATGAGACAGACGGTCTCTGTCTTGCTCTCTGTCACTGTCTTGCTCCTGTCTCTTGCTGTCTCTGTCTCACTGTCTTGTCTGTGTGTCTCTGACTCGCTCTGTCCCTCTCTTTGTCCATGTCTCACTCTGTTTCTGTCTCACTCTCTCTTGCACTCTCAGAAAGACAGAGTGAGTGCGAGAGACAGAGACACTGTCTCGTGCTGTCCATTCTGTCTGTGTCCCTCTCTGTCTTGTCTCCATCTTTCTGTCTCACCCTTGTCACTATTTTGCTGTGTCTCTCTCGCTCTCTCCTTGTCACTGTCTCTCACACTGAGATAGAAAGTGAGAGACACAGAGACAGACTGTCTTGCTCTGTCACTGTCTCTCTGTCTCAGAGTGCGAGAGAGACAGTGAGAGATAGACAGTCTGTCTCACTTTCTGTCACGCTCTGTCTCTCGCACTCTGAGACAGAGCTAGACAGTGAGACAGTCTCACTCTTTGTCTCTATCCCTGTCTTTCTCTCTCGCTCTCTGTACCTGTCTCCAGCTGTCTCTGTCTCACTATCTCTCCTGCACGCTCAGAGACAGAGTGAGCAAGCGAGACAGAGCACATGAGAGAGAGACTGTCTCGCTTGGTCTCTCTCGCTGTCTCTCTCCCTCACTCTGTCTTGCTCTGTCTGTCACTGTCTCTGAGTACGAGACAGAGACAGACTGTCTCTGCCTTGCTCTGTCTGTCAATGTCTCTGTCTCGCTCTGTCTTGTCTCTATGTCTCTCACAGAGACAGAGTGTGTGAGCAAGGGAGACAGAGCGAGAGACACTGTCTCGCTTTGTCTCTCTCTCACTGACTCGCTTTCTCTGTGTCTCTCACACTCTCAGAGACAGAGACAGAAACAGACTGTCTTGCTCTTTCTGTCTCCCTCTCTCCCACCAGGCTGTGACTTACCTAGCATTTGCCTCGTTCCCAGCAGGACTCCAGGGTGGGAGACAGACCTGCCTATGCCCCTCATGGCCTGGCCTCCCAACCCCTGAGATTCTGCCTGGAGACCAACAACCGGCCATTCTGCATGTGCGTGCGTGCCAGGGCCGCGCAGAAATGCAGGCCTCGCAACTTTTAGTACTGTCTCCTGAGATTGGCTGCACAGTCCTGGAATCGTGACAAGCTGTCGACGGAAGGCATTCCCACAACTTGAGAACTGCTATTTGGGAGTGTTTCCTCGACCCCAGCACTTCCCCAGCGACCGTCACCCCCAGCCCCGCATTCACTGCACGGGGAGGACTCAGGAGACCCTGCTCCAGGTAGGGCCTGGGGGAGCTCTGTGTCGGGAAGCCTGCCAATGCCAGAGTGCATGGAGTGGAGGGTGGGCGGACCTGGGAGTCCTGCCTTTAACACAGTCTTGAGAAATGGATGCGAATGGACGCCTTGACTTCTCTAGGTGTTTTCACGGCGACTGCCATCGTCTTGGCAGCCATGGAGCAGTTCATGGCTGTTCTAAATTTCCACCTTTGCCCAGTGCTCCTTGCTGAAAACCAAGATACCATTCTGGAGGAATCCCCCTTTCCAGGATTGCCTGGAGGCCTCCATTCCACTGCACTGAATTTTCTAACTGTTCTCTGGACTCTGCCTTCGCAGTCAGTCCTCTGCCCTGTCACCTAGTCATTGCAAACGCTGCTCCCTACATAACCTCACCTGCTTGAATTTCCTACTCTCAGTCTCTGCAGAGGAAACGGAAATGGCTTCTTAAACCTATTTCGTTGCCTTCTGCAAGATGATTCAGCCAAGCGGGCCTTTTGAGGTGGGGCCGTGGCCTAGTCTAAGGTACGGTGTTCACAGACATGCACAAGGTCTGCCACTGCTACCTAATCTTCGAAATTATTGCTTGTGTTGCACCCTAGTTGGTGATCTGGATATTTCAAATGAGGCCAGGTCTTGGGGGCCCAATCTTGCAATCGGGTCTTTCCGAATGCTAGGAGTTGCTATTCTTGTCCAGTTGATGAATCTCTTCCACTGAGGTCTCAGTGGGAGCTTGAAGTTGCTTTTCCAAGCCTTCTCCTGCCTTCTTATGACTCACTGCAACCTTGAGGAAGTCACTCCCGGAACATTCCCAAAGGGGGAGGGGGGA
>NW_023601543.1:77194065-77260474 GCF_014898055.3 Talpa occidentalis | reverse complement strand
AGAGAGAAGAGACCTTCTGCTGCCACCACATGCGCTCTAGCTCCTATGCCCCCTCCTGGGGGCTAACTCCCACTCTCCTTGCGGGTAGCTCCCTGGCCGGGGCTTGAACTCAAGTCTCCGTGGTGAGAGCGCTGGAGACTAACCCCCTAGGCCATCCTGGAGGCCCCGCCAGGGGCTATAGTTAAATGGAGCCTTTAACCTTTATTAGGCGGCTTCAGGAGAACTACTGACAGCTGCTTCTCCAGCAAGTCAGAAGAGACTACGGCTGCCCTTCCCTTCCCTTCCCTCAGTGATCATCACTGTCTCCTCCTAGGGCCCTGGCGCTGAGGGAAGATGGCTTTCCAGCAGCACCTCCATGTCTTCATCGGTGACAAGAGGGGGCAAAGTATGGGGATTTTTCAAGTCTAAAGTATTTTTCATTGATGAATCAGAAGAAAAACCTACACAGTTCAGAAAGTAATCAGGATTGTACTGATCCTGAAAGATTTCTTTGGAGATGATCGTGTGTAAAAATCAATATTTAGAAGTTTCTAGAGATTTAAGTATCAGACTTCTGATGTCCTCATAGAATAATGAATGCTCTTAGCGAGCTGAAGAGACTCAAAAAAACAAAGTAAATAATCCAGTCACAAAATGGGCAGAAGAGATAAAAAGGAACTTCTCCAAAGAGGAAATGCAAATGGCCAACAGGCATATGAAAAAGTGTTCAGTATCACTTGCAATCAGGGAAATGCAAATCAAAACTACCATGAGATACCATCTCACACCAGTGAGAGTGGCACATATTAAAAAAACTAGCAACAACAAATGTTGGCGAGGGTGTGGAGAAAAAGGAACTCTCCTGCACTGCTGGTGGGAGTGCAAACTGGTCCAGCCACTGTGGAGAGCTGTGTGGAGATTTCTGGACCTACTAAACATAGAGCTTCCATAGGATCCAGCAATTCCACTCCTAGGTATTTACCCAAAGGACACAGAAACATCAATTCCAAAGAGCACCTGCACCCCTATGTTATAGCAGCACTGTTACAATAGCTAAGCTTTGGAAACAACCCAAATGCCCAAAAATAGATGACTGGATCAAGAAGATGTGGTCCATATACACAATGGAATATCACTCAGCATTCAAAAAAGACAAACTCATGCCATTTGCAGCAACATGGATGGAGCTGGAAGGGATCATGCTCAGCGAAATAAGCCAGAAAGAAGACGAAAAACACTGGATGGTCTCACTCATAGCAGGAATTTAGAAACCAGCAAAGCACCTGTAGTCCATGGTAAGTGTCATATATTTAAAAGTCAGCAGTCCCATGTCCTTGAGGGTCTATCTTTCTAGTACTGGAGGGGAACCGTTAATGAGTCTGTTAAGGTTATTGTGCGCTGGGTCAGCCGTGCCATGTAGAAATGAATGCCGCAAGCTTACATGGGGTTTCAATAAGCTGATCTTCAACGTTTGTAACAAGTACACACTAGAAACATGACTGTCACTTTGGTATTCCGCAGTGGGACACTCTCTGGGAGAAAGAAAGACGATATGGAGAGAATGAATTATTTGGCAAGAGAAACATAGGGAACAGAAAAAGGGATACAAAGATTTTGAAAGTTAGTGCTTGGTTCAGTTGAAGGACTTGATTTTAACCAAGTGCTGTGTTTGTGATTAAAACTAGGACAAAGGGGGGATTAGATGAGTATGTATAATCACAAGTTTAGATATTTTCAGACACAAGTTTAGATATTTTCAGGTGATAGGCACTTTACTCCTATTATTACTAAAATGAATGCTCAGTACATGACATATACTTTTAAATGTTTTACACATCTTATTCTATACATTTCTTACAATAACCTGAAGAGAGGTATTAATATTATGCCCAATTTACAGATGAAGAAAGTGAGGCTTGGAGTTAAGTAACTTTCCCAGATGTAAATCAGCTTGTAAATGGTAGAGACAGAGTTTGAATCCATGTTATGTTATGAGCTATCCTATGAGTGTGACTTTTGAGGATTATTTTCAAGTGAATGCCTACTTTAATTTTTGGCCTCAGATTCACCCTCAAAGATACTTTCACTGATTCTGCTTACTCATTCATTGTTTTATGTGTCACTGAAAAACTACATCCTAGTTCTTTCCCCCTAAATCAAGAATCTAAGAAGTAGCATTTTGTGATGCCCTTAATGGCCTCCAGCATTATTAAATAGAAGAAACAGATCTGTGCTCTGTTTACTAGGGAGTTATGCCAAGTACAACAAATACCTTTAAAGTCAGTGTGTTAAGTTCAACAAAATGTAAAGACAAAGAAGTTATAGGAATTTAGAGGGAAGTAGCATTTAGGTTGAAAATTGAGTGGACGAGAATTTGACATGAAAAGAAAAAGGGTTTATTCTAATATATAGGGAGGTACCGTTAGTCGCACAGAATGGAAAGGCATATTCACAGAGCAGTAATAAATTCATGTGATTGGAATATGAGGGGTGTCGGTGGTGTGCTTGAGCCAGATCAACCCCTATAGGCTACATAGACCCCCATTACTATTCAGGAATTTCTGGGAGCCTGTTTTAACTCTTTAGTAGTTTGAAATTGGTCATAGCAGGAGCATTAACAATATGAAAATTGGTAAAAACTACTTATCATTGGTTTTTTTAAACCAATTTAAATTTGAGGCTAAAAATTAAAATCAAATAGGCATTTGAGCTTTTTTAAACTCTTAAGAGGTGGTTTTGAACATCACTGGTTTCGTTTAAGAGGCTGGGAAGGTGGTTGGTGTTTGAATTGTCCTGAATGCCAGCCCATTATTCAGTAAGGGTGGGTGTGGGTTACATAACATGACAGCACAGCAGTTAGTGATGGTAACTCGCTGACTCTTAAATGGCCCAAATACTCATCTGATGTTAGAATTGTGACTTCATTTTGTTCTTTTCTGCTTTATTTCTTTGTCTCCCTCTAAACCTAGGTTGCTGCAAATGGCAAGATTGCATTTTTTTCATTTCTGCTGTTTTAAAGATTTGTATAGAAGAACTGGGGTGTAGGCCAGAGGTACAGGGGGTAAGAGGATTCACCAGAGACAGAGTGGGGAGCAGAACAGGTAGATCTGCTGAAATACACTGCTGAGGGGAGCAGTGGGTGAGACAGGAGAGGTTGGCTGCGCCTTGTGGGTTAGCTACTTGGTGGGGGATTAAACTCAGGCCTCAGGGGTGATAGCGCTGAGACTTAAACCCTAGGCCACCAGGGAGGCCCAAAGATTTCATTCTTATGGCTGAGTGGTAGTCCATTGTATAATATACCACATCTCTATCTACTCATTCATTGATAGATGTTTAGGTTGTTTTCATTTCTTGGCTATCCATTGCAAATGATTCTATAATGAACTGATTTTTAAATATTCCAATACCTGGATCTTACAGATCTTACAGCAGTGAGGTACAACTGCCTGGTCAATGTTGGTAACATCTTTCTGACTGAAGAGGATTCTAGATTACAAGACATGATCATATTAAATTTAAAGAACATAATTTGTTGTAGTGAAGCTCTTTGGAAAAACTCATTGCAAGAAAACCAATCTGATCACTGACATTTAAAAAATAATTTCTTTATGTTACAGGTTTCCCTGGTATAATTAAAATGTTATTTTACTTAGAAAGGGATGTTAGTTATAATTTGTACAAAGGTTGTTGAATCAAACATTTATGTATTTTGAGGTACACTGCTTTGAAAGCTCACCATTTTTCCACCACATGGTTCCTTACAATTATTATCTGCGCTAAAATAAATCTCATGTATAAAAATAACCAGAGGAGCTATTTTTAAAATCAGGCTTTTTAAAATCAGGCTTTAGATCAGGATTTTTTATATCTATATTACTAAAAGATTTACATATGTTCAGAGTATCTTTCTGAATGAGGTACATGAGTATGATTTAGAACAATTTTTAACAAGAATTATTAAAAAGTGGCCTAATTCTTGGATACCAAATGCTACATAGTATATTGAAAGGGTGGTGAAAATTCCAATGTAAAGATCTGAGTTTTTATCAGTTGCTGGTTATGTAATCTTAAATTTTGCCATTTGTGGAACTGGTATTAACAGTTATGCTTGTCTTGTCTTCCTGACTAGTTGTAAAGATCAAACAAATGGCATATGAAGTATTTAAAAAAATCTACAAGTTTCAATTATAATAAACCTGGAAAGTAAGATATTTGGTAGGTACTATTCCTGAAAAATGTTGGGTACTGGATATACTTAGCTTGTCTCTGCTTTCTGATCACATCTATGAATAAACCTAAGTATTAGCTTTGGAATCATAACTTCTTCAGACAAAATTCTTATTTCCATATGTTGTATTCTACTCTGTTCCTATATTTCTTAAGGTTATTATCAGAGTGACTTCTTTCATGTACTATCTAAATTTGTGTGAGTGTATGAGGAAAAGATAAGTTATGAAAGCCAACGAGAGAAGGAAAGAACTAGCAAATAAATGCTAATAAATATTTTTTTCTGGAAGTTAATACATGTATTCAAAATGTCTGTATATTTCAGGTGCTCAATCAGACACAAATAAGGTGGAAGATATGTAACAGGGTGGTCACCAGGAAAGGGGAAGGTTCCAGGTTTCCTGCCCCACCCAAAGGAGGGTGGAACAGAGCAGGGAGAAGCAGCAGCTGCAGAAGGGACGGAGGAAGGAAGGAAGTAGGATAGAGAGCCAGAAGGAGACCTAGAGGAGGCACATGGAACCGAGAGACATGTGAAGAAACTGTGCTTGACTTTTGGTCGTGGACTGGGTGACACAGATGTGGGTGAGACCCCTGTGCGGAGGTGACAATGGTAACTTTTGTCTTGATTGATTTTGCTCTTGCTCCTTTCCTCCCAGACTTGTCTGGTTGTTTCTGACCCTTTTCTGTGGGTCCCCACTGAAAGATGCTTCAGATTTGTAGCAGGCTTTCGGGCCTTGCTCTGGGCCAATCCCATTTGGGTGGACTTTTACCCAGTAGGGGACGGGTAACTTTGGGTGCTTGGTTTAGAAACTATATTCTTTGCCTTTCCTGTATTGTTTACTAATTGTATTAAAGTTCCTTTTCATTAAAGTCTCATGCTTTGTGTTGATGCGGCGGATGGCAGAACCTATTTAGAGCAGGCAGGTTTGTAGGGTCTGGGGTGCCCCTCTCCCTGCCCTGTAACAGATACACTAGGTTTAGTTTGAGAGCCCTCTAGCCTGTTATATGAAATTTCTATAGTTTATTCTCCTCGTATTTTCTCAACACTAAGATTATCTTACCAAGTCTTCTTAAAGACTACTTTGGAGCTGATTTCTTTAAGGTGCTGGTTGAGAATGTACAAAATTTTGTGAGTTGCTAAAATACCGCACTGGTAAGGCCAATGATACGAGTTGAATTTCTCTTGAGGCGTTATTCTAAATATCACCACCAGATTTTGGTGTCAATCTTGGGAAGGTGCCTTTCAAGTATATTTCACTCTTAATGGAAGTAAGGCTAAGACAAGGCAGAAAGGGACAAAGGAAAAAAAAGGGGTGTAGTCAACCCGATGTTTGCATTACAACTTAACTACGACAGGTGAAGAGTACTGTACTTTCTGTCTATGAAGGGGAATTAAAATAGACACAGAATTGACCTTCAAAAAAAGCTAAGTGTAGTAGCTTGATCCTACAATGGAAAACTGGCAAAGAAAACACTTCAGTTGTCTTAAGTTTTGGCCCATAGGGAAAGCTGAGAGGTTAGTAGATTTAAACCCAGAACATTCTCATTTTTTCAATGAGGTAAGTAAGAAAAGCTAACAGGCTTACCCTCAACTGGTGCCATTGGTGGCACTTTCTCAACTTCAGATCATGAGTTTTGTAAAGAATGTTAGAAGTGGTCTCCTTCATGATTCCTACTCATAATCTCCATCTTGGTGACACCAGGCTAACTTTCTCCCCTGGATCAAAGCCAACTTGAGTTTATTTCACAAGAATGTATCAAAGGCCTTCTGAATGCTCAGGCCTGTACTAGCCACTAACAGGTGATAGAATGGTGAGCAAGATACTATAAGGCAAACATAGTGCAATTATGACCAATCGTAACAGACCATTTCTCACTGAGTTTATTCAATTTAGGTAAACTCAATAGAAATCTAGTCTCAGGATTACAAAGTGATCCAATCAGCTGCAATGTACCATTGTTCCAATTCAAATCATTCAAAGAGAAAAAGCATATTATGCTGCTCAAGATGGAGACGGTCCATTGTTTCCCTCTTTAATTCCGCACTAAGGTTTCCTAAGGGGCCAAAGGCAAGATTCAGTTTTCAATTTTGTGAATTTATGTCCTTGAGGTTTGGATGCAAAATAAATTCATTTTCTGTAGGACTTTCCCTGGAGACTTGGTTGGTTCAAGCTTATGTTCCAAATAGATTTGTTTAAAAATCTCAAAACATAATGAAACTGTCCTATTTATGGCCTTGCCACCTGACTCCCCCATTCATGCCTGCCTGGGCCCAAAGTAGAGCAAAACAAGACAAGCACATTTTCTACCCCCAAGTAGCACAATGAATTCAGTTTGAATATCTACAGTGCAACTACAATTTGCATACTCAGCCAAGCAGAGCCCTGAAATACTTTTTGTAAGACTGTTGTAAACCTAAAACTGCTTGAAATTTGGTATTTTTGAAAATAGGAGGGTGATAGTTACTTTGAGAAAAGCAAAGAAAATGATGAAGACAAATTAAGTCTTCAAAAAAAAATCAACTTGCAATGGTTTTCAAGTAGAAAGATTATTGCTTAAAATATTTTGAAAACCATTTAAGAATGTGTGATATCATAATTATCAATGGGGTATATAATCCCAGATTTCCCATAAGGAGCTCATGGATTTAGAAAACATTAAACTCACTTAGGTGCAGGTCTGCTAATGTGGGGTACAAGACTTCTATAGAAAAGCTATTGTACTTCAGGTCTAAGAGGGATAATCTTTTTCTTTTTTAAAGATTTTATTTACTATTTGTGTAAAAAAACTTGGGTATAGATCAGAGGAGCAGGGGGTGAGAGGATTCACTAGAGATAGAGTGGGGAGCAGAACCAGTGGATCTACTGAAATACATTGAGAGGAGCAGCAGGTGAGACAGGAGAGGTCTGCTGCGCCATGTGGGTAGCTCCCTGACTGGGGATCGAACTCAGGCTGTGGCAGTGATAGCACTGAGACTTAACCCCTAGGCCACCAAAGAGGCCTAAGAGGGCTCCTCTTTGGACCAGATTTTTCCTAGGATGGGTAGTGACACTACAGAATGCTCAATGAATAATTTGGGATCAACATGATTTGCTTCTGGAGCATATCAATAGTTACGTTTCATAAATAAGACAACTTTCATACTTATTTTGGTCAGATGCTTTCAAGTATGAATATAGTTGGGACCTCATTGTCCTGTCCAGTGGTTATAAGTGCCAGAAGAAGGGGGTGCTGTTGAAGAGCTGCTAACTAGTTGAGCAGCCTAAAGAGAAGGCTCTTTGAATTATCCTCATGTGATACCTGCATTTTGTGAACAGTCTCAATCAAGGAATGACTCAAAGGTCATGGACATGTTTGATGTTAGTTGACAAATATTGCTAACTCGCTTTCCAAACTAGTTCTATCAATCCACATCATAATATGTCACGTCATATCATGGAAGATTCCAGAACAGATATTAAAACATCATGATGAGGGCCTCCACAGTGGCACAGGCAGTTGAGCACAGTGCTGTGAATCTGTCCTCAGCCTCTGCAGCGTGGGTTCGATTCCCAGCCGGTCACAGAGATACACACATGGCGGAGCAGAACTCTCCTGTTGTGCCCACTGCTCCCCTCAGCAGTGTATTTCAGTCAGTCTGCCTGTTCTGTTCCCCACTCTGTCTCTGGTGAATCCTCTCACCCTCCCACGCATCTCGCCTGTACCCCAGCTCTTGTATAAATAAAAAATAAATTAAAAAAATCTAAAAAAAAAGCTTACTAGGTATTTTCTGATTACAGGATACATGTATAATATAGTAACTATAAGAGAAAATTATCTACAATCCTACCAGCCAAAGGCAACCGTTGTTCACATTTTCCTATATAGCCTTTTAGACTTTCTAAGCATATTCTTAACTGAGATTGTCCCATAGGTCTAATTTCATTGACTACATTTTCATAAAATCATGAAAGCCCATTTCCTCATTCTTCACATACACAATTTTAATGGCTGCATAATTTATCCTACAGCTGTACCATAATTTAGGAAACTTCTTTCATTATTGCATATATATGGTGCTTTTTAAAGTTTGCTTTTTTTGGGGGGGTGGAACTGTGTAAATATCTTTGCTCATAAGTAATTCTTTGGTCAAAACCAGCTGGCCAGTGGTAGACAGTGAGATAAGGTTGGGGGGCATATAAATATTAAAAAAATTCTAGTTGCCTCTGACCTCACTGTTATCCCTCTCTGTATTCTACTGAGAATGTTAATCACTTGGTATGGAGGACTAATACATAAACTCCAACCAATCATTTAGAATAAAGCTGTAATAGTGGATCAAATACATATTGAATTTTCATTCTATTTTTGGAGGCAGGTTTTTGAGACAGTTACCAACAATGGTGACCGCCCAGCAATATCTCTATTCATGGTTCTCTGCCTTAACTGACATTCACTGCTTTCTTATTTTCATGTTTAAGATGTTTATTTGTCTTAGAGGGGATTTTAAAAAGAAATGATTCTAAAAATACCTACCAGTGTGAAAGACTGGTTATCATGGCACTCTAAAAATAGAATTAAATATTGTTTTGGCCACTTCTAAACCTACTCATAAAATTTTTATGAGGATGATCAAAAGCTGAGATGCTCAGGAAGGAGCTAAAGTCAACTTCTCAAGTATTTGCTCAATGAGAAACTGCTCGATTCAATTTTACTTTTTCTAAAATTGACCAATTTGACGTAAGATGGATGACACTTGTCTTGGAGACTTTTTTCTACTTTAGATAGAGTTGTGTGTGTTTCATTTCCCTGCCATCACATATCTTTCTGTTTACAGGCCAGCCAGGAAAGGGACCTTAAGCATAAGTTCCATGTAATTTTTACTTGAAAAAATAAAGAGATATAACTGACATATATAACATTGTTAGTTTCAGATGACAGTTCTGTGGAACCTGTTAGCTGAAGTCCAACTGATCACCAGAGCCAGGTGATGCAGAGGTCTCCCTGGCAGTAGCTGCAAACATTGGGGCACCAGACAAGATAAAGGTTCTTTCTGGAAGGGGATTTGGGGCAAGGTGCAAAGGGAGAGTCAGAGTCCCCTAGCCTCTGATCCCTGAGAAACCTGGTGTGAGATTAATGGTCTAGTTTCTTTCTTTTTGCATA
The DNA here is from genome assembly GCF_014898055.3 of Talpa occidentalis. Lineage (NCBI taxonomy): Eukaryota > Metazoa > Chordata > Mammalia > Eulipotyphla > Talpidae > Talpa > Talpa occidentalis. Next base: position 77,251,126 of record NW_023601543.1, on the reverse strand, counting down.
TGGCTGTCCAGTTTTCCCAACACTATTTGTCGAAGAGACTTTCCTTTCTCTAACATATACTTGGGGCTCCTTTGTCATTAACTGTGTGCGTCTATTTCTGGCTCTCAATTCTAGTCCATCGGTGTCTGTTTTTGTTCCAGTGCCATACTCCTTAGATTCTAGTATAGTCTGAAGTCTGGGAGTGTGATGCCACCACACTTCCTCTTTTTTTGGCCAGGATTGCTTTGGCTATTCAGGGTCTTCTGTGGTCCCATGTGAATTTCAGTGTTGTTTGTTCTATTTCTTTGAAGAATGCTAATAGAGCCTTGGTAGGGAGTGCATTGAATCAGCATATTGATTTGGGTAAGATGGCCATTTTTGCTTCTGTTGTCAGGAAGGGGAGGTGAGGGAGATTCTGAATAAGATTGATGGTCTGTATAAATGTTGCTATCTTATGACACAGCACTGTAATGTTGCTAAGATACTACTACTGGGGGAAGCTGAAGGGCACACAGGAACTCAGTATTGTGTCTTACAACTGCATGTGAATCAATAATTGTCTCAAAAATTTTAATTAAAAATGGCTAAAACTAGGACTTATAAAAGAAGTCAGAAATGAACTTTTTTTTTTTTTTGCTTCCAAAACCCAAATTCCTGGCATAGGTAATGTGCTTGAAGGACTGTTCCCTGTGGTGATTTTTAAAAATAGGTCTGTATTTTCTTTGATACTTCTGTCATCAAGAATGGAGTCTAGGGCCTCCCTGGTGGCACAAGGGGTTAAGACGCAACCTATGAAGCTGTCTGCAGCCTCTGCAGCACGAGTTCTCCCCCAGCCAGCCAGGGAGCAACCTATGTGGCACAGCAGACCTCTCCTGACTTGCCTGCTGCTCCCATTAGCAGTGTATTTCAGTCAATCTGCCTGCTCTGTTCCCCACTCTGTTTCTGGTGAATCCTCTCACCCCCCCCCACACCTCTGGCCTGTACCCCAGCTCTTGTATGCATAAATAATCTTTTTTTAAAAAAAAGAATGGAGTCTAATTTCCTTGCCTTTCAATACAGATTGGACTTACAAATAAATAGAATATAGTAGAAGTCACTCTGGTAGGTAGATTATTCATTCAAACATACCACCCCAATCCATAGACTCTGGGATCTATGGGACACAGCAAATGTAATCAAGGTCACAGACTTTAAAATAGAATATCCTGGATTATCTGGGTAAACCCAACATAATCATACGAGAGCTTAAAAGCAGAGCACTTAGTCCAGCTGAAGGCAGAAAGGGAGATCAGAAAGATTCAAACTATAAGGATTCAACCTGCTATTTACTGGCCTGAAAGATGAAGGGGCCATGAAGCAGGTCCGCAAGTCACCTTTGAAAGCTGAGCTTAATCCCTCGCTGACAACCAGCATGGAAACAGTAGCCCTACAAGTGCAAGGAGCTGAGCTCTGCCAAAAACTGCATGAGTAAGGAAACTCATTCTCCGGCACAGCCTCCAGGCCCCAGGCTGGCTAATACTTTAATGTCCATCTTGTGGGCCTTGGAGCAAAGGAATTATAGCATGCATACCTGAACATTCGACCTACAAAACAATGGGATGTTTAGACCACTCAACTTGTGGTAATTTGATATGGTACCAATAGAAATTGAACAGAGAAATACTACATTGTAAAGGCTAGGTTATAAGAAGCAAAATAGGCAATATAATTGCCACCTGGATGCTGTCTCGTACTTTTGGAATGCTGAACAAATACTAGGAAGCATGGCTAACTTGACGCTCCATGCTCGGAGATCTCGTTGCTCCATGCTCACTCCCTAGGTTGAGTCTCCCAGTCTGGGTGCCACACACCTCAGAGGATGTTTGTGATGGGAACTTGGACTGAGAGGACCCCTGGTAAGAACTACCCAGTTCAGCTCCAGCAACATACACAATTCTGATGTTGATGAGATGACAATACGCTGGCTGTCTTATGAGACAAAGTGAGTGACTCATTATGCATCCAGGAAAAACCAAATAGCTTCTTAGTTTTTTTGTCCCTCCACAAAGAGTGAAAATGTCCTCTGTATGAATGGAGGAGGAGCTGAAGCAGAGAGAAATAGATGCAAAGTCAGAGGGAGCTACAACTAGGGGCCTTCACTCTTCATCCCTCAGGTAGGGCAGGCCTGACAAGCAAAATCAGGACCAAGAGGTAGCAAATAAACATGTAAAATGTAACTTTCTTTTCATTGCCTAAGAACATGTACTCCTGCTGTCTGTTTTGTTCAAGAACAATCATGCTTTTTGGCTTTCATATATTCCACTGCAGGCAGCTGCCCTTCTGTGGAGGCTGCGCCCCAAACTTCCAGAAGGTGCATGTATTTGATTCTGTACATGAAGATAGTGGAGCCCGTGGTATTAGCTGTTCTGTGAGAGGCCAGCCTCTCTCTCTGCAGTTTTCTTTTTTTGTTTTTAATGTTGCCACATACCTTGACTCAACTGAGCAGGAAAAATTGAATTTACAGTAGAAATGGTAGGACTTTCCCAGTGCTTTCTCGGTTCTTCTGCATAGGATGTCATTTCAAGTGTGGCAGAAAGAACCAGATTTCAAGTCAGGAGATTTGAATACATGGCAGTGCCAGGAGCACGCCCATTGACATCTCTGGGTCGTGGTCTCTGTGAGAGGATGGGATTACTATGTGCCTGCTCACTTCATGTGGGTGGTCAAAGTTCCAAGCAGATAAAAAAACATGAAGGTACAGTGCCTGGCACCTGCTAGCTGTCACTGATGTGCCAATCACACAGCACTTTCCTGGCTCCCTCTTCTTTATTGTTCCTCCTCCTCACATTCCTGCTACCCAGAAAAGGATGTAGTTTTCAAAGCCGTAGCTCTTTGTTCTGCAGTTTGCTTTACTGAGAAATTAATTGTGGTGGCTGCTCATTTAATATGCTCTAGTCTGAACTGATGTCTCGCAGTGGTGATTTTCTGGAGATAACATGCAAAAAAACAGTGACCTCCAGTGGTGGAGAGCGTGGCATGTGGCACGTGACTATGGAAGGTCTCTTGTATTTGAAGGGCCTTTGGAAGCCCCTTGACTCATTGATTCTCAAATAATTACAAGTACCTGCTCTTAGACAGACACTGCTTGATGCTGGAGAGATCGTAGCGAATGAGACTGACAAGGTCCCACCCCCCCCAACATAGATCTTACCTGCTAACTGCAGAGTGCATTCATTCCCCACTTCTGTTTGAACAAACTACCACAAACACACAAACCCAGTGGCTTAAAACGACACCTATTTTTACCTCTCAGCTAGGTGTATTAGAAACCAAAAGTGGGGCCCAGGACCACTTTCTCTCTGCCGGTTTGGAGAAGACTATTTCCTTGCCCTATCCAGCTTCCAGAGATGGCCTTCATGTATAGCCTCTTTCCTCTCTCTTCAAAGTTAGCAAGTTAGCACCTTCATCTCTCTGTCCTGCTTCTATCATCACTTTCTGTCTGACTCTCCTGCCTCCCTCTTCCCTGATGATTACACTGGGCCCACCCAGTATCATAGTCTCCTTAATTCATGGCTCTTATTTCCTTACCTCTTGACTTTGGGCTTAGTCACGTGACTTGTTTGGGTCAAAGCAGTATAAACAGCTGTGATATAAGCACATGCTTTAAGATTGCTTGCATGGTTGGGTTTAACCTCTTGTGTACCTGTGATCATCGTGAGAACAGCTTGCCCTGAGTAGTCACTGCTCCATGGAGTGTGCAAACAGACCTGAATCGAACCTAGAAGCTGACACCTTGAGACTGGTTATGCCTCGGCCCAGGTAGGATGGAATCCAATTGAAGTTGAGTTTCAAGCTACAGAATTTTAGGTTCATTTGTTACTCAGCTTTACTGTAGCGTAGCTGACCACGATGAGGGGAGATGTAAGGAAGACTTGGCACATTACTGAGTTGGACTGACGGTCTCTAAGTTCTTCAGAGTTCCCTCTGGATTTCACATTTAATATCAAGGAGACCAGACAGGGATTATTTGCTTTCAAGGCTATTTCTTTTAGGCGTTGTAAGAATAGGGAGACCTTCAAGGATTTGTGTAACAGAAATTGCACAGCTCAGTGAGCAAACTAGCTGAGTGGAACCCTTCACTTTAATGGGGTCTATTTTGATTTCAACGATGCAACTTTCTCCTTCCCGAACTTACCATCTCTTAAGCTTTGTTACCAGGAAAGCAAGGAAAATATCACTAACTAGCCTTCCTTCCAAACTAAGTGTGATGAGAAACAAAAATGGCAAAGCCTTTAAAAAGCTTGTGGTACTTTAAATATGTGGCTTTTATTTCAGAAGCTCGAGTTGCTAAAAGTAAACCTGTCCATGCCTCTCAAATGGACATTCCCTTTTTAGTGACAGGGGACAAGCTTAGTCACCTCTCCTGTTGTTTCTCTGCATGGCCGAAGTTGAGTGAATTTTTCTCCCTCTGATTTCTGCCTCCTGAGCATTAATGATGCTGGAACAGTATTGTGCTCTACCCCAGGTGCATCGATTTTCCTGCTTGAATTGATGTAGTCCCACAAAGAGAACACCTCACTGTTATTATCCTTTTGGATGCTCTATTCGCTGGCTCGGCCACTCTACTCAGCTTAATCAAAAGTAGGCTGTGTCTATGGAAGAAAATACAGTTCTTCAGATGTGGGAAACTTCTGAGCTTGACGCATGAGAATACACATCTCCTCAAAGAGTAAGGGGACCGGATTTCAAAAATTTCATGCAGCAATTAATGAAATTACCAATAGAATAGAAGTTATAGACTGTAAGGTTTTCAACTCATTTATGTGCAGGAAAAATCATTTCCTATATCTTTGAATCTGGCAACAGAGCCAGAAACTAAGGCTATTGCCCATGTTTTCCCTATTTTGGATTAGATGTTTATTCTCTGTCTGACCTTAAGTTAGGTCAGACAATTATCAGTATTTCCATTTGTGGTGTATATCTAGAACATTTTCCCCAGGCCAGAGCTCATCTAGGCTGTGACAGTCCTTTGGGTTCAGGTCTAATGGAGAAATTTATTTTCTCTGAAGCTTCAGAAGGGCTGAAACCAAGGAGGATGGATAGCTGAGTTGAAGAGGAAGTTGAGTCTGGTAAGCCAGAGAGACCAAAACAAAGCAGATGGTTAAAGCCAAAAGGCCAGAAGCAGATAGTGGCAGGGATTTGGTGCCATGGGGGAGAGAAATCTACTTCAAGAAAGTAGGGCATTCCCCCAGGCACTTCCCGGAACGGACACTGGTGTCAGGAGCTGACACGCATGTGCGTGTATGAGTGTGTTAGCAGAAGGAGCCACCTATAAAGAACAGAGGTAGGGCCTCGTCTCCAGGTTTCTCTCAGGGCCACAAGCTCCTAACCTAATTCCTTAAGCACTAACTGAATTCCTCCTCATTCCTCTAGTGCTTACCAGGAAATAAATGTTGGCAGCATTTGAAAATAAGCAGATACACAATATTTTTGTCAAGCCAACTATTCCAGTAAGTGAAGATATGCAAAGAAACAATTATTAAGTGAGTAAACTTTCATTTACATAATGGCAGAACAGAAAAGCCAGAATGAAAAAGGGGAAATGCTCCAGTTTTGAAGGAAAAATGCTGGTGATAAGCCAGGATTTTTGGGTAGCAAGCTAAGGACATGTTTTCAAAAAGGCTATAGCTATTCTATGGAATTAGCAGGAATTATGGCTCCTACTGCTGTGAAAAGATGGACTGAAAGTGGACCCTTTAGGTTCATTTTAGAGGGAAGCACTTCGAAGGGAGAAAACACCATATAAGTGCCAAGTCTTATTATTATCATCACTGCCATGAATACCTAGAAGCCACAGAAAAACATGTTCATAAAAGAAATCTGCTTTGGAGATGAGCTGATGAGGAAAGTTCATTTCAGATAGTCCATGCACAAGCTGCTTACATTTAGTGCCATCTCCCTGAAATCCAAAATTACTACCGTCACCACTGTGTGCAGTAAAACTTTCAGGTAAATAAAGAACACAGCGGGAAGACAATGTTAAATGCTTATACAGTGGTCTAATAATAACAATCCTAAAGCATTATTTACTTTCATGGTAAATCATAGCGTGAAAATAACAATATACATTCCCACTACTCACCACTGTCACCAATCACTATGGAACACTGGCTCTTTTTATCTTTCCCTACAATTTCAGAAAGCCTGAAACAAATCTTCTACAGATGAATGTCAATTCTATTTGGCCTTGAGATTTTCTAGAATTTGCTGAAGTTCTCATGCTGCTATTCACACACACACACACACACACACACACACACACACACACACACACACACACACACAGCGGGGGTTGGCCAACTACACAGCCTGGGGTCCAAATGTAGTCCCAAAGTCCCCAATACCTACTGCCTGCCATGTATGTTTAAGGAATTAAGAGTGGATTTTCCATTTTTAAATGGTTGGAAAGCAATCCACAGAGGGATAATATTCTCTGACAAGTAAAAATGACGTGAAATTTAGATGTCAATGTCAATAAAGTTTTATTTGAACAGTCATGCTCATAATTATACGTAGCATCATATGGCTGCTTTCACAGTAGGTGAATAGCTGTGCCAGAGACCCTCTGACTCACAAAGACAAAAATGATCAGTTTCTGGCCATTTACAGAAAAAACATTAGCCAACCCTGACCTAAAGCATACTTGCTGCTCCCTTGAAATACTATGTTTTTTACAAATTCTAAAAGTTTTCTATAGGTATTCACCTGTGTGTGCTCAGATATAAATAAAGTATATTTCTGGTACTCAGGAAGCTCCCAGTTAGCACTCCTCCCAAAGTTAACCATTTTTCTGGCATCATTAATTAATTCTGCCTATTTTTGAAAGTTTTACAACTGGGGTAATGGAGCACACATTTGTGTGTGTGGGGGTTGTGTATTTTATTCACCAATATGTCTGGAAATTCACTCATGTTATTGTATGGGGCAGTACTTTGCTCTGTATTATAATTTATATAGTCTATTTCTGTTGGATACTGGGTAGTTCTCAATACAATTGTTATGAACATTCTTGTACATGCTTTTCAGTACATGTGCACATTTGGTTCTCCTGAGTATATGTCTAGAACAGAACTTCTGGGAAGCTGATCCTTTGTTTGAAAGAAAAACATAAAAACTTGGCTGGTTCAAGATGACAATGTAACAGGGTCCTGAATCTACAGACTACACATGGAACAATTTCTCTGAAACACACCTAAAAATTAGCAAGTGACATACCTATTAGGTGAATAAGTCAAGACCCACCTCAAAGTGGGCAGGAGAGGGTAGGTCATAATCTTGCCATAAGCCCCACCCCTGGCATAGCAACCTACAACCGGGAGGGAACTTAAAACTTAAACTAGTTCCCTGAGGAACGAAGGGATTGACTATCACCCTGAATATCTCAACTCTTAAGACTGGCACCTGAGAGGCAACCCCTCAAATATCTTGCTCTGAAAGCCAATTGGGCTCATGATCTAAGAAACAACTTTATAAGTCCTCATATGTCATAATTACCCCAAATGTAAATGGACAGAACTCATCAGTGAAAAAGGCACAGAGTTGGTGGGTAGATTAAAAAAATAAAGCTAAACTGTATGTTTCTTATAAGAAACTTACTTAAGCAATAAACAGACTGACCTGAAAAATAAAAAAAAAAGAAAACACCTGCTCAAAAACACATGTATCCCTATGTTAGTGCAGCACTATATAATAAAACCTAAGTGCCCAAGGACAGATGAGTGGAAGAAGAAGATGTGGTATGTATATGCAATGTACTACTGATGCTCAGCTAAAAAAAAAAAAAGATGAAAACTTGCCATCTGTAACATCATGGCTAGCGCTAGATGGTATTGTACTTAGTGAAGTCAAATGGAGACAAAAAAAAAAACCCCTCCCTGTCATTCTACTATTTAGTAAAAAAACAAAACAAGCCACCTGCACCCCTATGTTTATAGCAGAACTATTTACAATAGCTAAGCTTTGGAAACAACCCAAATGCCCAAAAATAGATGACTGGATCAAGAAGATGTGGTACATATACACCATGGAATATTACTCAGCATTGAAAAAAGATAAACACATGCAATTTGCAGCCACATGGATGGAGTTGGAAGGGATCATGCTCAGCGAAATAAGCCAGAAAGAAAAAGAAAAATACCAGATGGTCTCACTCATAGCAGGAATCTAGAAAACCTAAATAAGGGACCAGGAAAAAGAATAACTATAAGAAAGAAAATATCAAAATCAACAAATAACTATGAACCAGAGACACTCTATGGCAGGTGGGGGAGGGGAAAGGAGGGATTGGGGTCAAAATAAGGGGGTTGTAATTGTATGGGGAATATAAAAATAAAATTTGAAAAAAAAAAACAAAACAAGCCAACTAAAAATTTAATTTGGTCTTAGAGTCTAAAAGTTTGAGTTTAGCAGAAAGGAACAGGCACTGGAAAAGGGACTCAACATCACTGATGATATGGGAAATACAAGTCAAAAACCACAGTGAGCTAGCACCTCAAAAAGTCAAGAGAGGACACGTTTTGGTGAGGAAGCAGCGAAAGGGGACTCTTGTGCACTGGTGGTACTGTGGAGGCGCCTCAAAATTAGAATAGAATTACTGCATGACCTAGCAATTCACTTCTGGATAGTTACCTGAAGAAACACCACAATGTGAAGAGACACTGCAACCTCATGCTCATTGCAGCGTTATTTATAATAGCCAAGACATGGAAATGACCAGTGGCACTGACAGATGGATGAAGAAAATGTGGTACACAGTGGAATACTACTCAGCAATCAAAAAAGATAAACTGATGCCATTTGCAGCAATATGGATGGAGCTAGAAGGGCTTATTCTCAGTAACATAAGTCAAAGGGGAAAAATTATCCACTGGTTTCACTTATAGGAAGAGCATAGAGAAATGGGACAAGGGGTCAGGAAAAAAAAAAAAAAACAACAACAAAACTAGCAGGCAAACTATAAATCTGAGACCTAAGTCAGGGAGAGGGATCAAAATAGGGGATGGAAGAGCACAAGACTTTGGTGATGGTTCATGGGTGATTTGGTGGTGGGAATTTTATGGGGATTATATCTGAGGGGAGAAATCAAACTTTAAACAAAAAATGAACAATGATGTAAAATTAAAAAAAAAGAAAAAAATGTGGTATAGACATACAGTGGATTATTATTCATCCATAAAAATCAGAAATTTGGCCATTTGTGTTATGTATGAAACGAGAGGACATTAGCTACAAATTTGCTGTGACAAGTCAGTTGTGGGAATGAATGTGCGGGCACATAGTCAATAATACTGTATTGCATTTTTGAAAGTTGCTAAGGTAGTAAAGTTTAAAAGTTCTTATGACAAAAACTTTTGTAATTAAGTATGGTAATGGATGTTAAGCGGACTTATTTTGATGATCATTTTGCAATATATACAATTTTTGAATCATTACATTGTGCACCTGAAACTACAAAATGTCATGTCAATTATACCTCAATTAAAAATAGTAAAAATAGTACTCAGTTTGATGTGAACAAAATACACTGAGTAGAACCTTTTAACAGCATGGAGCAAAAATACTTTCATTTTTGGGGATGCATATTGGAGTATTTAAGGATTAAATTCTGGGATATTATTTAAGGCTACAGCTAAGGAGAAGATAAAAAAAGATGAATATTTAAATAATAAAATATTCGTGATTAATGAAATAATATGATAGTGTATTAGAATTCCCTGTGTTTTCTATTCTTGAGTGTATTTGGAAATTTTCCGATAAAGTTGAGAAAAAAAGAGAAACGGGTTGAACTAAAACACGAAGCAGGCTTAATATTACTGAAGCAGGCATTGAGAAAAGTCTCAACATCTATAACTATGATTATAACTGCACTTTCTAATATATGAAAGGAAAAAACCCAAACTTACTGTAATTATTTTCACAATAAATGTGACATCTAGCATAAGCTAGGTAGAAAAAGAGCTAAATCTGTAAAATTCTACATCTGGAAATTGCTAGGTATATTCTTAGATAATGTCTTTACCTTTGTCTGCAAAATAGAAATTCTCGTATCCAGAGTTACTATGAAGGTAATGTGAGGCAAAACACAGATAAGTCTTTTACTTAGCACCCAGCACATAGGAAACAGCAAATGTTCAAGCCTATGTCTACTGTATATGGACCTAGAGGGAATTCAACTTCTGGCAACATAAAAATTCTCTTACTGAGAACTAGAACATTTAAATAAGTTATTAATCTCCATTTAAAGTCATAACAGGGATAAGGCTTAGATTAGCTGTACTAAGATCCTATACTGAAGAAAAATCAGAGAAATAAGCCTGGCCTTTGACACTGATTGCAAAATTCTGAAAGTAGTGGCTTGGAAGGTAGTAAGACAAAACTCTCAATAGACTCGGAGGGATCCTGGGATAAAAATGAGAATTCAGGGCCAACAAGAGGGATGAATCCTAACATGCACTCTAGGATTCCTTATGGAATGCTAAAGGACTGCATTCTAACTCTTCCATGGTGAAAGGTCCAGCTTTCAGACACCAAAGCCATTTTTGGGATGTCATACCATGATTGAATTAGGTTGCTCTGGGATTTCTAGTACCCTTAAACTACCTGCTGCGGGGCAAAAGAAATGCTTCCCAGAGATTACTTGATCCAGAACCTCAAACTATCTCTTCAGTTCTTTTTCCATATAAAATGTTCAAGAGTCAGTTTTAAAATAACCAGATATGTAAGAAGAAAAAAAATGAGATGCCAAACCAACAGAGAGAGGAGACAATATCTGCTATGTGGACCCACAGGAAGCCCCCATAGTAGATCCCATTCAAGAATTTCAGAATAACAACAGTTACTATGTTCAGGAAACTGAGAGGAAAGATGACCTAATTCGTATTTAATTGGATTCCTAGAAAGAAAGGTGAGAATAGGCAGAGATTATCAGAGAGGCAATGGCTGAGCATATCCCAAAAGTGGTAAAAGACATCAGGCAAAAAGTAAAGAGGAAGTATGGATGCCAAGCTGGGCACATGACAATAAAATCATACCTAAATACATGTCTTATAATAATCATACCTAAATGTCTTATAATAATACATCAGTTAACTAAAGGATATAGAAAGTAAAACATGATCTCACGGATACACATATTAGAGTAGATAAAATTCCCAACATTGAGAACACCAAAAAAGCATATGAAGCAAAAAGAACTTATTTTTTGCTGATAGAAATTTAAAAATGACCCAGTCACTTTCTAAGCGTTTGGAAGTTTCTTGAAAGCTAAACATAGTATTCCCACATGATTTATTCTTGTTCCTGGTGGTTACCTAAATTAGTTGAAAATTTGTGTCCACACATAAACCCACACATTTATGTTTATAGAAGTTTTATTCATAATTGTTCAAGCTTGGACGAAACCAAGATGTCCTTCAATAGAACAGGGATAAATGAACCGTGGCATCTTCATACAATGGAATAATACTCAGCACTAAAGAAATGAACTCTGTCAAGCCCTGGAAATACATGGCGGGATCTCAAAGGCATACTGAGAAATGAGTCAGTCTGTAAAGCAACCTATTGTTTGATTTCAATTATGTAACATTCTGGAAAAGACAGAGAATGTTGAGAGAAAATAAATAAGGCGATAGTAAAAATTTCATTGGTTACCAGGAGTTGGGGGCCGGGGGAGAGTATGAGGGATGAATAGGGGGAACATAGTGCAATTTTAGGGCGGTGAACACTTAAAAGTGAAAAACAAATGCTCATCTCAATAGTTACAGAAAAAAACATTTACTAATTCTAACATCCATTGCTGATTTAAAAAAACAAAACAAAACAAAACAAAACAAAAACCAGCAAAGTAGAAAGGAACCTCCTGTAGCTGACATCATACTTAACAGCAAAAGCCTGAATGCTTTAGACCAAGATCAGGAATAAACCTGTGTGTGCTTTCACCACTTGTATTCAGTATTGTGCTGGTGGCTGCAATCCCTGCAATCAGGCAAGAAAAAGAAATAGAAGGCTTCCAGACTATGAAGGAAAAAGTAAAAAAAAAAAAAAAAAAAAAAAAAACAAACAAAAAAACCACACACGATTACCTTTATTCATAGAAAATATGGTTGCCAGTATAGAAGTCCTCATGAAATTTATAAATAAAAGCTACCATAACTAAAAATAAGTTTAGCATGGTAGGATATAAGATCCATATAAAAGATAGCACAGTTATAGGATGTAAGATCCATATGAAACAATCAAATGTTTCTCTACATATCTATAATATATGAAATTAAAATGATACAATCTAAAATAACATAAAATATGAAATACTACAGAACTAATCTCAAAATATATGAAAGACCTGTACACAGAAAACTAGAAAGTGTTGAGACAAATTAAAGGCAGTATTTGCCTTCATTCGTTAAGTCCTCTTTATCGGTCATAAAACTCAGTGTTGTTAATGTCAATTATCCACCAATGATTTAGATTCAACACAATCCCAACCAATACTCCCAGCAAGTCCTTTCATACAAATTAACAAGCTTATTCTTAAAATCACACATAAACACAAAAGATCCCAAATAGCCAAAAGGATTTTGAAAAATTAAAAAGCTGAGGCATTTAAACAACTTTGTTCCAAGATTTATTGTAAAAATACCATTAGCCAGACTATGTGCTATTGGCACAAAGAGACAAATGAATAGAACACAATAGACAATCTAGGGGAGAGTCCTGCAGCTATATGAACCGCTGATTTCTGTGAAAGCTTCAAAAGGCAATTCAGTGGAGAAAGGATTGCTTTTGTGACGGTGTTAGAACATGTGAATCTACATATACAAAGATATGAAATTTTATCTATACCTTTATATTTACTTGAATAAAGATTGTACACCTAAAAAAATTCACAGACCTAGACATAAATCCTAAAACTACAAAACATCTAAAAGAACATAGAGACTAACAGATATCTCACCAAAGAAGATCATCTAGGAAATAAGCTTATGAAAAGATGTTTTACATTATTTGTGAACTGGGAAATGCAAATTAAAACAATGTGATTGCACTAACAGCTATTAGATTGGCCAAAATCCCAAACACCGAGAACACTATATACTTATTGTAGGGCAAGGATATGGGTGAGCATCAGGAATTTTTATTCATTCCTGGTGGGAATGAAAAGTAGCACACTCACTTCAAAGACAGTTTGGCAGCTTTGTACAAACTAAGCATACTCTTACCCTAGGCTCCAGCAATCATGCTCCTTGGTATTTACCCAAAGGAATTGAAAACTTATATCCACATAAAAACCTGTGAAGGGAGATTTACATCAACCTTATTCATAATTACCAAGACTTGGAAGTAAATAGTATTTCCTTAGGTAGTTAAGTGGATAAACTCTGCCATGTCTAGGCATGGAATATTATTCAGTGCTACATAGATATGAGCTATCAAAGCACAAAAAGACATAGAAGAAACTTAGTGCACATTGCTAAGTGAAAGAAGCTAATATGAAAAGGCTACATATTGTATGATTCCAACTATGACATTCTGGTAAAGATACAAGTATAGAGATAGTAAAACAATCAGTGGTTGCCAGGGGTTTGGTGGAGTTGGGATGAATGGGCAGAATACAGAGGATTATTAGGGAAGTGAGGAAACGCTGATACCATAGTGATCAATATATGTCACTATACATTTTTCAAACCCATAGAATGTACAAGAAGAGTGAACTGTAATGTAAACTGTGTGCTTTGGATGATTGTGCTATGTCAATGTAAAGGTCATCCATTGTGCATTCATCTGGTTGCAGGTGTCAGTAGGGGAAGACACACATATGTGGGGCAGGGTTTATATGGGAAACCTCTGAATCATCTCCATTTTGCTGTGTAATTTATAGTAACAGCAGATGAAACAAACACCAAGGCATAAATCTAATGAAGGACAAGGCTAGTTCACAGAAAGGTCTAAAGCAATGCTGAAAACTCTCAGTAAATAAAGTAACAAACAAGTTGCAGATAGGCCACCATTCACAGACTGAAAGAAAAGATCAGAAAAATGCTAATAATCTCAAAATCGACATACCTTAAATTCAATCCCAGTGACCATCCTGGACTATTTGCATGTTGCAATTGAATAGTACACGAAAATTCAAATGCCAAAAATAGCCAAGGCATTCTTGAAGAACAAATTCAGAGGAACTGCCTTACAACATGAAGTTATTCTGAAGCTCCCTTAGTTAAGCTTGATATTAGTGCCAGAATAATACAGACTACCTTGAACAAACAGAACTAGATCATATGCATATATACATATATACACACATACATATAAAAAAAAGATGGCAATTTAGAACAGTGGGGAAAGGATCATCCTTTCTGGAAATAATGCTAAATCAATTAGATATTCATTTATTCCAACAATATTATGTCCATGATAAAACACTGTCCCTACTTCAGACTAAAAACTCCAAGTGCATTATAGGTCTGAAAATAAAAAGTAAATTAATGAAGTTATTAGAAGAAAATATAGGACATTATTTTCATGGTGTTTAGGCAAAAGTTTTATAAACAAGATAAAAACATCGCTAACTACGAAAGATAAATCGAACCACAATAGAAACAAAAAGTTCTGTTCATAAGAAGAAAACAGTAAGAGAGTAAAAAGACTAGCACTGAGAAAAAAATGCACAATATGTATCTTTAATAAAAGGCTCGTATCCGGGATACAAAATGAACACCTATACACTGTTATAAGATAACCTTACAGAAAACAGGCCAGAGACTCAGATACCTCCTAAGTTATGATAACCAAAGGTAGACTCACTTCAAAAAGGCAAACTAATTATCTAAATACCTACCAGAGTGACTAAAATTGTAAAAATCCTAAAGATATCAAATGTAGGTATGAACGTGGAAAATATGTGTACACTATCGGTGGGAGATTACATTGACACTGCTGGTGGGAGATTAAATATTTCTACACTACTGATGGGTAAACTCTGCCAGTGTCTACCCAAGTTGAACACGTGCATGTTACGTGACTGAGGCATCCCACTCTTTGGCACAGAGCTGATAGAAATGAATACATATCTGTACCAGATATGTTCGACATATTTGTAGCAGCTTCATTTGAAATGACTATGAACTGGAACCCCACACCCACCCCCTCCACTCCCCACAAATGTGCAACAACTACAGAGTAGGTAAATAATGTAGTCTGAAAAAAGCCAGTCACTAAAGGGAAAATACCCGTATGATTGCATTTTCATAACATTTAAGTAATTTCCGCCTTTGGAAATTAGGATGGTGGCTATGTTTGGGGGGTTAGATGGCTCATGATTACAAGGAGTCATGATGGTAGCTTTTTGGAGGCTGATAATTTGCTTTTTGATTTCAGCGCTGAGCACTTGGGTATGTTTGCTTTGTGATAATTCATTGAGCTATATGTTTCAAGACTTCATATGTATGTTATACTTTAATAAGCTAAAAAAATAACAGTTTATTATAAAAGGCCAACTAAATAATAATGCATATTCTATCACGTTTTCTTTTTCTTATAATTACAGTGATAGTCATGTTTTCCTATACAGTTTTTCTATACAGTCATGCATCACTTAAAGATATTTCAGCCAACAAAGGACCACATATATGATGGTAGTCTCAATAGGCCATATCTAGGTGTGTAATAGGCTACATCATTTAGGTTTGTGTAATTATGCTATATGACATCTGCATCATGATGAAATTGCCTAACATTTCTCAGACTGATCACTGTTAAGCCATGTGCAACTGTATTTATGTGCTGGTAAATTGATATGCCCTAGAGATGAAACATCTTAAAATAGGTTGAAATATATAAAGAAATTTTTGTGTGTGGTTTAAAAAAAATGCAGTATAGAATTTACATCTCAGTTTTATTAAGTTTAAAGTTCAGTATTGTTTCATAATAGGGACAATGCTGTAAGGTAGAGGTCTACAGTTTAATTGATCTCACATAACTGAAGCTTTATACCCATTGAACAATTCTCCATTTCCACATTCACTAACTCCTGGCAATGATCATTCTATTTTACACTTCTATGAATCTGACTGTTTTAGATACTGCATATGAATGGAATCATGGAGTATTTATCTTTCTATGATTGGCTTACTTCACTTTGCATAATCCGCAAGGTTCATGTATCAAGCTGCATATATGAGAGAACTTCCTTCGTTTTTAATGCTGAAAAATATTCCATTGTATCTCTATACCATATTTTCTTTATTCATCCATGAGACTTTAGGTTGCTTAAACAGCTTTGTTATTGTGAATAATGCTGCAATGAACATGGAAATTCAAATATTTCCAGGGATGCAAAAGTGGTTCAACATCAACAAATTGATCAATGTAATTCACCACATCAGCAAAAGGTAAAAATCATAGTATCATGTCAATAGATGCAGAGAAAGCATTTGATTAAGAATCAATGTTCATTTAAAACAAGCCTCTCAAAAAAATGGGAATATACCTCAAAACAGTAAAGGCCATATACAACAAGCCCACAGCTAACAAAATACTCAGTGGTGAGAAACTGAAAACTTTTCGTTTAAGACTATGTACAAGACTAGGATGTCCACTTTTACCACTACTAATCAACATGCAAGTCCTACTTAGAGCAATTAGGCAAGAGAAAGATAGAAAAGGAATCCAAAGTGGGAAAGTAGTAGTAAAACTAACAATTTGAGGATGACAATATAAAACCCTGAAAGATTCCATTTAAAAAACTATCAAAAGTAATAAGTCAGTTTAGTGATGTAGCAGGGTATAAAATCAATTTACAAAAAAATCAGTTGGGTTCCTATACACTAACAATGAACTACAGAGAGAGAAATCAAGAAAACAGTCCCAGTTACCATGACATCAAAAAGAATTAGATACATAGGAATAAACTTAACAAAGATGAAGAACCTGTACAATACAAACTTTAACACATAGTTTAAAGAATTAGAAGACACAAAGAAATGGAAAGATATTCCCTGTTCATGGATTGGAAGAATTAACTCTGTTAAAATGGCCATCTAACCCAAAGCAATATACAGAGTCAGTGCAATCTCTATTAAAATTTTATGGCATTCTTTAAATAAATAGAACAGACATTACTGACATTCTCATGAAACTACAAAAGATAGTGAAACAGTCAAAGCCATCCTGATTAACGAAAAAACAGAGGTATGGAGGTATCACATTCCCTGACCTCAAGCTATGCTACTAAGCTATGGTAATCTAAGCAGTATGGTATTAGACTAAAAATAGAGATCAATGGAATGTAACTGAGAGTTTCTTTGCTTTGTTTCTCTGTATTATACATATAACTGAAATCATCCAGTATTTGATTTTCTCCTGAGTCATTTCACTTAACATCATCCCCTTCAGTTCCATCTATATTGTTGCATATAGCAAGATCTCATCCCCTTTTTCCTACAACTCAGTGGTATTCCATTGTGTATTTAAAACACAAAACAAAGGTGCTGAAAAAGCCCAACCAAAACAAACCCTAGAAATCTGAGTGTAGAACTGAAGTGACCAGAGGGGGTGGGTGGACTATAAAGAAGGGAGGGACTATAGCAGAGGACTATGGGTGTCTTGATGGTAGGTGTGATATGGTAACGTACATCTGAAGAGGTGAGAGCCAATATTTCTGAATCATATGCCGTATTGTTTTTTTTTTTTTTTTTTTTTTTTTTTTTTTTTTTTTTTTTTTTTTTTGGTGGGACCCTCGCCGGTGGCCGGGGAACAAACTGGTGCTACAGAGGCTGTGGGCAGCCTCGCAGCCCAGTGCTCAACCGCTGCGCCACCAGGGGAGGCCCTCATATGCAGTATTATAAACCATGTTACCTAAAAAAAAAAAATTCTTTAAGATCTCCATCTCTATTCTTTGGATAAATACCCACGAGTAGGGCTGGAAGATAATTCGGCACTTCTAATTTAGATTTTTTAATTTATCTCCATACTGCTTTCCATAATGGCTACACCATTTTACAGTCCCACCAAAAATACACAAAGTTTCCAATTTCTCTACATCCTGGCCAACACTTGTTGTTTTTTGGATAATGGCCAGCCTAGCAGATGTGAGGTGATATATCATTGTGGTTTTGATTTGCATTTCCCTGATGATTAATGATGTTGAGCACATTTTCATATGCCCATTGGCTATTTGTATGTCTTCTTTGGGGAAACGTCTATTCAGTTTCTTTTCCCATTTTAAAATTATCTATTCATTGACTTTAATTCGCTATTAAGTTCTAAGAGTGTCTTATACATCTTGGATATTAACCCCTTATCAGGTAGCTTGCAAGTATTTTTCCCATTCTGTAGGATGCCTTTTCACTCTATTGACTGTTTCCTTAATATTTAATGTGCAAAATGACAACACTAAATTCATTTAATTTGGATTTCATTTTCTTGCATTTAAACATAGAACCAATTTTCATGTTATGATTCATAGCTGCTGGAAAGTTCTTTTAACAGAATGGGTATATAATTTAGTTTTTCTATTTGCTGTAGTCAAATGTTCTACCCAGGAGCTATACTCCATTGCCTGGTTTTTCAGAAATGGGAAAAGGCTGATCTATAATATCCACATTGTTGTGTGTGATTTGGGCCAAATGACTGAACATTGTCTGAACTTCAAATTTCCTATTTCTCTAGTGGAGAATTTTATGATGGGTCCCACTCTTTTTGGTATCTTCAAAGTGAAGCAGTTTCTTCGGTGGGATTCACACATCCTATCCTTTTTAGTGCTGAATACTCACATTATTATATTTTCATGTTTGAGTATAGAGTTTTATAATAAATATTAAGTATTATTCATCTGGGGCTCACTAGAACCAGTCAAATGTTTCTGAGCCTGCAGAGTCACATCTTTGCTTGAATTATTTATATATAATTGTATTGCTTTTTTAGAAAAATGGAAGATGCAATTCATGAAGCTGTTAAAATGACTGTAATTAAAGTAATACATGAGAAAGGATCCAAGTCTGTAGATAGTTGTTTTTTCTGCAGTTTACCTTTCAAAACAATTAAATTGTTGTTATACACTTATATGTTCACAGGGAATATTTGCAATATAATCTAAAACTGAGGCAAATTAGTATTTTAGATCAGTCCATTAGAGAAACAAGCAAAGAACCTAATCCCCCCTCCATTAGTCTGAGGCAAACATTGGTCTCAGCAGATGGCTATCCTTTTATTTTTCTCTAATAGGAAAATATGGGATAACTTCCTACTAACATGGTCAGGCCTATGAGGCATCTAGGATTGTTAGTCAAAGGACCATACTTGGACTTGAGCTTCTGTTACCCCTTGACATAACTATTGATGGTGGCTTAAGCAATACTTATAATCCTGCTAAAGTCTTAGCCTATTCCACATTTCTCCCCATTAGGAAAATTGCTTTACCATGGAGCTATGTGTATTTGGGTGTCTGGTTAGAATGGATCCTTTTGTCGTTGTTCAATTTAATGAAAATCCACAATGAAATTACATTCTAAATGTCTTTTTAAAAGTTTGGATAATTATTCATTACTCTATTTGAGAAGCTCAGTAGCCTTTAGTTTTCATCTAATTGGTAATGACCTTCAGCCAACTTCCTTCTCTCTCAAATTCCCTAATCACATTTCACAGCAGTACTATCAGACAGCCCTGGAAAAGCCACATGAGGAGATGCCAAGGAAATCCATGCAAGCTTGAAACACTTAAAGAGAACTGGAGTGGACAAGAAAACTATCCAACTTCTTCAAGTTTATAAAATGTAATATCTGGCAATGAATCTCATTAGATGGTCCAAAAGTCTTTCAAATTATTTTCTGAAAAACAACATGGATTTTCAACTTCCAGAAAACTGAAGTTTAGCATGACTTTGCATTGTGTAGTATCATTGTTTAGTATCATTGTGACTATCATAGGATAGTCACAAAATCGTTATAAATATTTTTCCATCTTAAATGAGCTTGGTATTATTTTTCCAACTAACGAAAAGAAAAATGTAGACATGACATATAGTCAAGGCCTACGACAAAATAGAATTGTGAGAAAAGTAACTTGAATAGAGTGTTGTCTCTTAGAAATAAATGCAACATTTTGAGAGAATCAGCGGGGTTCCAGAGCTTTAGTGCCACAAAGCTAAGTCACCACAACAAATGTGAAAAAAATGTAATAAAGTACCTAAATGATCTGTACACTGGATGCTTATTTTAATGGAGCTGGAACAACTCGTTTAACCACCTGAGTGTTTCATTTTTCATGAGTTGTTATGGGTTTATATAGACACTAACTATATGGCTCTAAGATCTATTTTATTCAATAAGAATTGTGCACAGTATTGTACATGACTTGAATTTGTATTAACACCCTCTATATGGCATTTTACGAAAGGAGATGATTTAAAATGTGCCATCTAACTTGCAAGTAAAAAGAGCATCTCTAAAATACTAGTTACTGAAAATACAGCAGCAGACACCTTGTTTCCGGGAAACAAAAATTACAAAAAGCTGATCTAAAAGCCCTGTCCTGCAAGAAAGGGTTCAGTGGTAAAGATCTGTTCTTCATATCAGCCCTTCCCCTTACTTTCTTCTCTGGTACAACTCCATCCAGGGTATCATTTACACCAATTTAAGGAAGAATATACCAACATATAATGAGGAATCATCTTGGAACATCTGAATCCATTCCAGGAATTGGCCTTAGAGTGGTCCATAGAAAGTGAGAGGAAAGCAAGAGGAAACCATCCAGTAAAAAAGAAGAAGAAACACTCCAAAAATTATCTGACTTTATAAGGAAAGGCAATGTAAGAATAATGGGTATATGAGAGGGGGAAGAGAAAGAAAAGGGAACAAAAAACATATTTAAAGATAGAGCGGAATACTTCCTACACTTGGAGAAGGAATCAAATATACAAATATAGGAAGCTAAAAGAACACCAGAGGACCTAAACAAAATGAGGCCTGCACGAAGACACATAGTAGTAAAACTTTCATGCACTCAAAATAAAGAAAGACTATTGAAGCTAGCAAGTGGGAAGAAACAGATAACCTATAAAAGGTACCCCAATCAGGCTAACATCAGACTTCTCTGACATTCAAATACTCAAAGATAAAATTTGCCAACCAAGAATACTCCATCCTGCAAGGTTCTCCTTCAGATATGAGGGAGAAATGAAGGCCTCCTCAGACAAACAGAAACTGAAGGACTATGTAAACAACAGACCTTACCTCCAAGAAATATTGAAAGGAGCTCTCATATCTTAAGCTGAAGAGAGAAATATACACAAAGAAATGAAAAAGGAAATAGAACCAACAAAATTATGGACAAAATGGCAGCAATAGACTTTCATGTATCAGTAATCTCTAAATGTAAATGAACTGAATTCATCAATTAAAAGGCACTGAATATCTGGTTGGATTAGGAAACAAAATCCAACTTTCCACTGTTTCCAGGAAACTCACCTGAGTTCCAAAGATAAGCACAGACTCAGATAAAGGGGCTGGAAAACAATCCTCCAAGCAAATGGGACCCAAAGGAAGGCAGAAACAGCCATAGTTATAGCAGACAAAATACATTTCCAGTTTATAAAAAAGAATCAAGAGATAGGGATGGACACTATATAATGATTAAGGGAATATCAGAAAGACACAACACTTATGAATGTACATTCACCAAATGAATGAGCCAAAACATATTAGGCAATTAGCGTCAACTCTGAAAAGGGACCTTGGGAAAAAAATACATTTGTGATAGGGAATGTCAACACCCCACTCTCACCAATGGAAAGCTCAACTACAAAACAAATAAATAAGGACACAATAGCTTTAAACAAAAAATTACACCACATGGGCCTAGTAGACATTTATAGGGTACTGCACCCCCCAACAAAAAACTGAATACACATTCTTCTCAAGTACACATGGAACATTCTCGAGGAGTGAACACATAGGGTCACAACACAAGGATCAACAAATTCATAAAGACTGAAATGATACCAAGCATCTCTTTGACCACAAAGGTATCAAATGAAAAATCAACTATAAAAAGAAAACAGGAAAAATCTCCAATACATGGAGACTGAATAACACACTACAGAAATACTACCTGGTTGATGAGGAAATCAAAGAAGAAATCAAAAAATACCTGGAGACAAATGACAATGAGGACACAACCTGCCAGAACAGCAAGG
Organism: Talpa occidentalis; assembly: GCF_014898055.3. Taxonomy (NCBI): domain Eukaryota; kingdom Metazoa; phylum Chordata; class Mammalia; order Eulipotyphla; family Talpidae; genus Talpa; species Talpa occidentalis. Next base: position 77,228,919 of record NW_023601543.1, on the reverse strand, counting down.
GCAGTACTATGAGGAAAGTACATAACAATATAGGCACTGAACAAGGCAAGAAATATAGGCAAAAAAGAGCTCAGGGCCTCCCCTGGTGGCTCAGCAGTTAAGTGCTGGGCTGTGAGGCCGCCCGCAGCCTCTGCAGTGCCAGTTCGTTCCCCGGCTGCTGGCGAGGGTCCCACCAAAAAAAAAAAAAAAAAAAAAAAAAAAAAAAAAAAAAAAAGAGTGAGCTCAAATAAATAACCTTATCTCCCATCTCAGGGAACTAGAAGAACAACAAACAAAACCAAAAGCCAACAGAAGAAATAAATAGAATTCAAAAAGGCAGCCCAAAAGACTAATGAAACTAAAAGCTGGTTCTTTGAAAAAATAAACAAAACAGACAATGTCTAGTTAGAATCACTAAGAAAATAGGGAATAAACTTAAATAAATATGATCAGAAATGGAGAAATTATAATAGATGCTACAGAAACTTAGAAGTTAATAAAGTCTACTATGACTATTTATAGGCTAATAAATTCAATAACTTAGAAAAGATGGAAACTTGGAATTATACAATCATCTGTGACTAAATAGGAAGAAATAGAAAACCTGAACAGACCAATCACAAGCAAGGACATTGAAACAGTTATCAAAAGGTTCCCCAAAAACAAAAGCCCAAAGCAAATGGTGTCACAAGTGTGTTCTACCAAATCTTCAAAGGTGAATTAATATTTTTTCTTCTCAAACTCTTCCATAAAATCGAGAATGAATGAATACTTCCAAACGCATTTAATGAGTCCAACACTGCTCTAATACCAAAACTAAACAAAAACAACAGACAAAAAGAAAACTACAGACCAATTTTCCTAATGAACACAGACGCAAAAGTCCTCAACAAAACTGTTGAGGCAAACTAAATTCAACAATGTGTTAAAAGAATTATGTAGCATGACCAAGTGGAATTCAGGGACACAAGAGATGTTCAACATGCAAAAATCATTCAACATAATTCACCACATCAACAAAAAGATAAAAAACATATGATCATATCAATAGGTGCTGAGAAAGGATTTGATAAGATCCAATATACACTTGTTATGAAAATGCTCAAAGAAGTGGGGATAAAAGGAACTTATCTCCACATAATAAAAGTTATATATGACAAACCCATTGCTAATATCATTCTCAATGGTGAAAAACTGAGTTTTTCAACTAAAATCTGGTAAATGACAAGGTTGTCCACTCTTACCATTGATATTCAACTCAGTACTGGAAGCCCTAGCCAGAGCAATTAGGCAAGAGAAGGATATAAAAGGAATCCAAGCTGTGAAAAAAGAAATAAAGCTATCATTATTTGTTGACAACATGACAATATGCATAGAGAAACCTAAAGACTCCCCTGAAAAACTGAAAAAATAAATTAGTAAAGCGGCACGTTATAAAATATACAAAATCAATTGCCTTCCTATATGCAAATAAGCTAGAAGAGAAAGAAATTGAGAAAATGATACCATCTATAACCACACCAAAATAATTTACCTAAAAGTAAATATAACAAAGGAGGTAAAGCACCTATACAAAGAAACTATAAGTCACTGTTAAAAAAAATAGAAGATGACACACAGAAATCGAAAAATACTCTTGTTCATGGATGAGATTATACAGTTTCAATGAAATACTTATGAAAATCTCAAAGGCATTCTTTAAAGAAATAGAACAAACATTACTGAAATTCATATGGGACAAAAAAAAAAAAAAAGAGCACAAATAGCTAAACAATTCTGACCATAAAAAGAGTAAAAATGGCAGTATTTCATCTCCAGACTTTAAACTATAAAGCTGTAGTAATTAAAACAGCCTGGTACTGGAACAAAAACAGAGACCAATGGAATAGAATTGCGAGTCTAGAAGTAAACCCACACCCACATGGACAGTTAATATATGACAAAGGAGCCAAGAATATATGTTGGAGCAAAGAAAACCTCTTCAATAAATGGTGTTGGAAGAACTGGGCAGCCACATGCCAAAGAATTTCAACTAGACCACTATCTCACCTCACACACAAAAATGGATAAAAGACTTGGAGGTAAGACCTGAAACCTTAAAATACATCGAAGAAAATAGGCAAAACACCACAGGATATAAACTCAGGTGATATCTCTGCAGATACAGCTCCAATAGCAAGGAAAACAAAAGAGTACAACAATTGGGACTACATCCAACCAAAAAGCTTCTGGACAGCAAAAGAAACTATGACCATGACAAAAAGACATCTTACTGAATGGCAGAAAATATGTGCACAAAATGCAAAGGGCTGATATCAGAGATATACAAAGAACTCATACAACTCAATAAAAAGAAAACAAAGGACCCAATCAGAAAATGGACAGAAGAGCTAAAAAGGCATGAAAATATCAGATGGTTTCACTTATAGCAGGAATATAGGGGAACCAAATAAGGCATCAGTGTAAAAAATCTAATAACAGTACAAAGCACAACAAAGCAAAAACAGACAATTATAAATCAGAGACATCCTGCAGGGAGGAGGAGGGAGAGGGATCAGAGGGAGGGAGGGAGGAGCACAGGGGACTGTGGTGATTGATGGTGCACGGGTGCCTTGGGGAAGGAAATTCTATAGGGGACTCAATCTGAGAGGGTGGGGGGAAGCAAATATTGTTTAAAAAATCTTACAATAAAGAATGGCACATATCAAAAAAAAAAAAAAAACAAGCAACAACAAATGTTGGCGAGGATGCGGTGAAAAAGGAACTCTCCTACATTGCTGGTGGGAGTGCAAACTGGTCCAACCACTGTGGAAAGCTGTCTGGAGGTTCCTCAGTCTACTAAAAATGGAGCTACCATACAATTCCACTCCTAGGGATCTACCCAAAGGACACAAAAACACTGATTCAAAAGAGCACCTGTACCCCTATGTTTATGGCAGCACTATTTACAATAGGCAAAACCTGGAAACAACCCAGATGCCCAAAAATAGATGACTGGACCAAGAAGATGTGGCATATATACACAATGGAATATTATTTAGCAATCAAAAAAGATAAACCCATGCCATTCGCAGCAATGTGGATGGAGCTAGAAGGAATTATGCTCAGTGAAATAAGCCAGAAGGAAAAAGAAAAATATCAGATGGTTTCACTTATAACAGGAACATAGGGGAACCATATAAGACATCAGTGTAAAAAATAATAACAGTACAAAACACAACAAAGCAAAAACAGACAATTATAAACCAGAGACATCCTGCAGGGGAGGAGGAGGGAGAGGGATCAGAGGGAGGGAGGGAGGAACACAGGGGACTGTGGTGATGGTGCACGGGTGCCTTGGAGAAGGAAACTCTATGGGGACTCAATCTGAGGGGGTGGGGGGAAGCAAATATTGTGTAAAAAATGTAAAAAATGATAAATGTTAAAATAAAAAAATCTAAAAAAAAAATCTTACAAAAAAAAAAATTAAAAAGGGGCACTTCTCAAAAGAAGACGTACAGATAGCCAAAAGGCACATGACAAAATATTCATCATCACTTATCAGAGAAATGCAAATCAAAACCACAATGAGCTACCACCCCACAGGTGTGAGAATGGCCCATATCAAAAAGACCAAAAACAAGTGTTGGGAGGCTGTGGAGAAAAAGAACCCTCATACAATGTTGGTGGGAATGTAGACAGGTTCAACCTCTATGGAAAACAGGATGGAGGTTTCTCAAAATATTAAAAATGGGGCCTCCCTGGTGGTGCAAGGGGTTAAGTCTCAGCATTATGAAGCTATCAGCAGCCACTGCAGCACCAGTTCAACCCCCAGCCAGGGAGGTGACCCACACATAGCACAGCAAACCTGTCTCTCCCGCTGCTCCCCTCAGCAGTGTATTTCAGTAGTTTTGCCTGTTGTGTTCCTCACTCTGTCTCTGGTGAATCCTCTCACCTCTCTGCACTCTGGCCTACACCCCAGCTCTTGTATGCATAAATAAATAAATCTTTAAAAAATATTAAAAATGGATCTACCATACAGCACAGCAATTCCACTCCTAGACATCTCCCCACAGAACACAAAAACACCAATTTGAGGAAAAACTTGCATCCCATGTTCTCTGAAGCACTACTTACAATAGCCGAACTGTGGAAGCCACCTAAGTGACCAATACAAATGAATGGTTCAACAAGATGTGGTATATACACACAATGGAATACTACTCAGTGGTCAAAAAAGATAAACTAATGCCATTTGTGGCAGCATGGATGGAGCTGAAAGGGATCATGCTGAGCAAAATAAGTCAAAAGGGAAAGACCAATACTGAATGGTGTCACATGTGGAATATACAGAAACCAGACAAAGGGTCAGATAAAATTCCAAAATTACCCCTTGAAAGCTGGTTATAGAATTGAAGCATTCAGATGGGGAAGTGAGGGGGTGAGCACAAAGTGGGGGGGGAGCACTGTGGACTATCCGTGGAGGGTATGGTATGGTGACAACCCCAAAAGGGGTGGGATCCTATACTTCCAAAATACAGTGATGTAAACCAACATTATCTCAATAAAATTTTTTTTAAAATGACATAATTCATTAGGGAAATTAATAAAAAAGAAAATCATCCTAACAGAAACAAGATAAACATAGTCTGATCAAAACGCAAGTGGAATTAAATGTTCAACATCACTTGTAATCAGGGAAATGCAAATCAAAGCTACCATGAGATACCATCTGACACCAGTGAGAATGGCACATATTAAAAAAACTAGCAACAACAAATGTTGGCGAGGGTGTGGAGAAAAAGGAACTCTCCTGCACTGCTGGTGGGAGTGCAAACTGGTCCAACCACTGTGGAGAGCTGTGTGGAGATTTCTGGACCTACTAAACATAGAGCTTCCATATGATCCAGCAATTCCACTCCTAGGTATTTACCCAAAGGACGGAGAAACATCCATTCCAAAGAGCACCTGCACCCCTATGTTTATAGCAGCACTGTTTACAATAGCTAAGCTTTGGAAACAACCCAAATGCCCAAAAACAGATGACTGGATCAAGAAGATGTGGTACATATATACCATGGAATATTACTCAGCATTCAAAAAAGATAAACACATGCAATTTGCAGCAACATGGATGGCGCTGGAAGGGATCATGCTCAGCAAAATAAGCCAGAAAGAAAAAGAAAAATACCGGATGGTCTCACTCATAGCAGGAATCTAGAAAACTTAAGTAAGGGACCAGGAAAATGAATAACTATAAGAAAGTGAAAATCAAAATCAACAAACAACTATGAACCAGAGACACTCTATGAGGGGTGGGGGGTGGGGAGGGGAGGGATTGGGGTCAAAATAGGGGAGTTGCAATTGTATGGGGAATATAAAAATAAAATTTATTTAATAAAAAAATGCAAGTGGAATTAATAATGTCATATACAATGCAAATATGATAGTGTAGATGTAGACACGTTTTATCTTATTATTTTGTACTTTATGGTTTAAGTGTCAGTTCTTTTTGTTCAGTTTTAAAAGAGCTGCATATTTAAGATTTCCTTCAGTTTGAAACAAGAAAGTTCAAGGTCAGTTATTAAGGATAGTCATAAGCTATGCAGAGAGTGAGGAACATTATTTTTAAAGTTTATCTGATAGATGCACATATTTTCTTCTTCTTAACATCATTGTGGTTTCAGGGTAGACTAAACACTGTTGACGACAACTTATAAACAGCTCTAGTAACCATGGGGCCTCCTTCACCTATTAACTGGACTCTAATTAACAGTTTTAAAATGGGCCTGAATAAGAATAGCCCGGTATTATTGCCTCTACACATTTTGATCAGTTGCCAGCTGAGAAACCTTTGGGGTAAAACCTCATAAGCTTGTCTTTTGGTTCATTAGGGTTAGTGGGGGAAGAAAAGACAATCTTTGAGTTGTTGTTAATTAAGATGATTGCCAAGAGCTCCTCTCCAAGGGCCACTCTTTTCGTTACAAAGTGCATGTGTAAATGAGGCGCTCCAGGCCATCAGCAAACTGACAAAAGCAAGTCCGAACCAGTGAGGCTTTCTGTTTCATCTGAACTAGCATACAATAAGTTCTGCCAGAAAAATGGTCCCGAATCTACCTAGAAGGTTTCTGTAGATTTTCTTGTATAAGCTGCTATTTTAAGGAACAATGGGAAAATATTGGTTTCTTTCATTTTTTTAAGGGAAGTTATTTGAAATTGGCTTCACATTCATGACCCAAAACTATGACCCACTATTTGGATTTTTCCTTTAGGGGGGCTTCATGATGATATTTAGGAAATGACAGTGCGGTCCCAGATGCTGTGCTGTCCCACTCACGCACTAGGGGCATCTTACTACAAGCATCTGTGTCCACACACATGGGTTTGCTCACAAGGGAGGCATGGCAGGCCCACTTTGGGAAGTTGTGCCCTGAGGAGTAGACATCCATAAAGGACCACGGGAGTGGGTAGAAAAATAACATAAACCCCTCCTTGGCTGTGGGTTGGGACACCTCTGAAGCACCTTCTCCATTGTCTTCTTGAAGTTTCCAGAGGGATTGTGCCCTAGTTGTCCTCAGTAGGAACCTGTTCATCATGCAGCCTATGCTGGCTTCACACTCTTTTCTATCCTATTTCCTCATTTCCCTCTAAGTAATTGCAAAGATCACCTCCCAAATAAACTATGCACTTAAATCCATGTCTCAGGGCTTGCTCTTGAGAGAACCCAAATTGGGATACGTGCTATTGCTGAGAAAGAGGTTTATAAATCGCCCAATTTGCAGAGCCAAATAAGTCACCTGATTTCATTTATCTCTTTACTGTCCCTAATCACAACCCCAAAAGAGTCCCTGCGGAATAATGAAAACTTTGGCAGTAGCTAAAGAATACACAGGATTATCCCATCTCAGATGCCTAATTATTCATAAGTGTTCATGAGCACTATTAAAGCAATCTGAATTTTGAAATAAGTCACCTCCAAGTGTCTCATCTCACTTGTGATATTTTGATAGTCACAAGAATTTGTGGGACGTTATGTTAGATACCTAGTAATTGGAAGCGTGATTAGCTCATTGGGTACTAAATGTAGCTTGTCAATGTCGCTGATATATTTCAGTTGAAAACGGAAAACATGTAAAGCCAGAATATTATTATCATATGAACCCCTAAATTTATATGTATAACTATTTGGGGCCTTATCACTTTCTGTTTTAGTTTCAACCACATGTTTGACAAAGCATTTTCCATACTAGGCTTTGTATTGTCATTAAACAATATTTATAGGGCTCTTCCATCACCTCTTCTGAGTCTTTTAAACACACAGGCGTTTTGTTGACAAGCATAATAAAGTAGTTAAGAGAAACTTACAAAGGTGCAAAATTAATTCACTTGTGTTTTTCTCCAATTTTGTTCTCATTATCTGGATACCAGAAGGAAATGTGCCCTTTAAACTCAAACTGTTCAGGGCCTCTCTGGTGGCACAGCGGGTTGAGTGCAGCCCTGTGAAGCTGTCCACAGCCTCTGCAGTGCTGGTTCGATTCCGGCTGGCCAGGGAGATTCCCACATGCCGAGGCAGACCTCTCCTGTCCCGCCCGCTGCTCCCCCTCAGCAGTGTATTTCGGTCCTTCTGCCTGTTCTGCTCCCTGCTCTTTCTCTGGTGAATTCTCTCACCCTCCTACACTTCTGGCCTATACCCCAGTGCTTGTATAAATAAATAAATCTTTCAAAAAAATAAACTCATACTGTTCAATTGTTCCAATTACTTTAATGTGTCACATGCAAACCAGAAAAGGAAACAGACTCAAGTCAATCAACTCAGAGCTTACTTACAATATCTGATCTGTGTTCCAGTTATTAAATACTAGCAGCCAGTTGGAATAAAGTTGCTAATGAAACCTGTACCACATAGACTCAGATGCCCAGTATAAGACAATTTTTCTATATCATAATTGCTGATTTCACACTCAATTTAGCCAAACGTCTTACAAATGCATTATTTTCATCATCCTTAAGAAAAACCTTATAATCCTGATGCAATTCAGTCTATGTTTCTCAGTACTTTACAGTCCACATTAATAGTTTTATGTTTTTGCTTATCTGACTTTCTTCAAGACTCTTTCATGCTCATTCTGTTACATCTGTAGTGCTGACCTCGAGACAGAGCGGTTAGAGTCACCAGAGGGAAAAATGAGAAGCAGTCCAGCTGTTTTTTCTGCTTTGTGTTTTCTGTGTGACATGGAATGCTAGATTTAAAGAGATGGACTAAGAAAAGGGAGATCAGAAAGAAGAGATGGAATTGTACCCTCTCTTTCCCTGTAAGTATTTGACCACTGCTGAACTCATGGAATCTAAACCAGGTTTTCACTGCAGCTAATAACTATGAACAAGGATCTCAAACGCAGGTATCAACCATACATTTCTAGTCTTCAGTCATGTTGACCAGAGTTGATTCAAATCGCATGTTGTGGTATTTTGATACTTCTCTTAAGGCATGGCCTCCCAGAGCTGAAGGAATAGGAGGCTTTGTATGGCTGCTGCGGAGCTATCATACTGCTTCCCGACTCATTACACTTTTCCTGCTCGCTCAGCCCTTGCTTTCTGGAGAATCAGGGTGCTATGAATTAGATGGAATCAATGCATTATAAGTTGGCAAAAATCCAAACGGAAATGATATTTTGGGAAAAGACATGTAATGGAGGATGCCATCTAGAATAGCAAATATTTTATTGATGTAATAGAGGGAAGACTAATGAAATTTTTGGATTAGACAAAGGCCAGAGGGATCCCAAATTCTTTAGAAGATTGAAACAAAATGAGATCTAGATAAATCAAAGAAGTCATAGCGGCTTTAAAAAAAGACAATATATTGCTTAATAATTATACAAAAAGGATCCTCAAGTAGAAGTTGAGAGAATTGTTTTACTCTATGAAAGGAGATTTAAACATTCAAATAAAATAGAAAATACAGTTGAAGAGTGCCATTCAACTTAAATATGATAAAAGATATTAAAGCAAAAGTAACTGAGAACATATAATTTTTCAAGTAAGACTATACTAATGGCAGCAAAATCATTAACTTTGAAGTCAGAAGATGGGTTGAAATTTTGGCTTCCCCAGTTTCTAGCTGGATGACTGATCAATGATCCTTTTTTACATATATTTCCTGGGGCTACAAAACTGGGATACAGCCATTTATTTCACAAGGATTTTGTAAGGGTTAAATGAGATACTATAAAATCAGTGGTTATCAAGACTGGAGGGTGCCATTGGCATGTAATGTGGGAGAGTCCAGGGGTGCTGCTAAACATCTCACTGTACACAAAATAATGCCCCATAAAGTGGAGAAGAACATGTTGCAAGTGATCCTGAGGATAACCAGGAGCTTCTGCAGGACAAACTGAAATGCCCAGGCCAAACTTTTGATTTTATTCATTAAAATTAAAGATAGAAGTTTAAGCAATTAAAAAGTGTTGAGCCCATTAAAAAATTCCTATTGCTAAGGTGATGAGAGACCCTTGGAAAATTTTAACCTAAACAAACAAATAAAACTGGATGAAACACATTCCAGGGTATTAAAGCTATTATGCTCATTAGACTGTGAAATATGCGGCCAAAGCAGCGCCAGCTGACCACCTCCTGAGACACTTAAAACTCAACTAACAAATATTACAAAGTTTATTTCTGGGAGAAGGGAACTAGCACTGAAGGGATCAAGCTACTAATTCAGGAGGTCCTTAACTTTAAACTTTGCTATTTGTGTTTCAATAGCTACTCTAAAAATGGTTGGAAGCAAAATGTCAAATGGGAAGCAAGTTTCAAGGGATCAGACTACAAAATCAGTTACTTCATTAGCTTGGCCAAGACCATGCAAAATGGCAAAAGCTTATCTACCATGACAAAAACTTGTGGCTGTTAAAGAGGAAGATCATAATCTATTAGATTAGTATTAGCATCTGCAGCATTGACAGTAGACCTGACTTTGAGCAAAATAGAATTCTTCAGACAGTAACAAAACCACCTATAAGTGGTTAGACAGAAGACAATGATAAAATTCATTGTGATCATTATAAAACTGAATGCTTATCCCATCTTAGTTGTAGTTTCTTTACCTCACAAATGGAGTAAGAGTTCACAGGTCTTTGGAAATATTTAAGGAAATAATGTTTGAGAAGCACTTTGCAAACTGTTACAGCACATAAAAGATTTTATGTCTATAGTTCTAAACTGTTTCATTCTCTTTAATATCATTTTGATCGGCATCATCTTAATTGATTAAAACAAAACCAAAGGTATGCAAATCCACAGAGGAGCCAGAACACAGAAAATGCAGCTAAGTGTGGCTCAGCAACTTACTGAAGATCACTTGGTATGTTTATAAGGTAGAGCTGAATTGACAAAATTAGATTTTGCCTCTGTGACAATTGCATTAGTATTATTTTTCCTGCTTTAACCACCTTCTCCTCGTGGCCCCACTTCCAAATGAGCACTCTGGAAGGAGCAATGCTTAAGGTTTGTATTATATAGACATATAAATGTTTCCCTAGATTTTAAGCCTCTAGTTCATGATTGTGTTCCTAGATATAGCAGTTGGGCATTTAATAAAAATGTTGAACTAATGAGGAAAGTTTGAGCTTTACCAAGAGAATCATTAGATAGAACATTGAAGTTTAGATGAAATGGATATTTCTTTTTAAAGATTTATATGCGGGGGTGGTGGTGGTGGTGAGAGGATTCACCAGAGACAGAGTGGGGAACAGAACAGGCAGACTGACTGAAATATACTGCTGAGGGAAGCAGCGGGCGAGACAGGAGAGGTCTGCCACGCCTTGTGGGTTGCTCCCTGGCCGGCCAGGAATCGAACTCATGCTGCAGAGGCTGTGGACTGCTTCATAGTGTGCTGCTTAACCCCTTGTGCCACCAGGCAGGCCCCTGAAATGGATATATTTTCTTAAGAAGCTCCATTAGTCTAGATAATCTCTGTTGCACATTAGGTTAAATTTCTTTGATAGCAACTATGAATTGTCAACTCAGTTTCTAAATAAAGAAGCATAATGTGGGAAAGTGTTTTGAATAGAAAGAATTTCTAATGATTTGTTCTAATTTCATCATCATTAGGTGAGAGCCAGAATATGTTAGCTAAAAGAAAATATTTCTGTATACACCATGGAGATGACAAGCAGAAAGACCCTAGTAACTATCCACTGTTGGAAAAAGTTATCATGTAAACAGATGTGAGGTTTACCCTATGGGGTCCAAGAGCCAAATGAGAGATAACAGGGTGTTTGTACGAGTAAGGGCTTTCCCAAGGTGGGAAGAAATGACCACCTCATTTATGGATGTGTCTAACCAACCACGGCCTGGGAAAGCTGTGCGAAACACACAGATTAAGAAGTTGAGCTTAGGGCCTCCAAGATGCCCGCAGCCTCTGCAGCACCGGCACCGGTTTGATCCCAAGCCCCCAGCGAGGGTCTCACAAGGCGTGCAGACCTCTCCTGCCGCGCCCTCTGCCCCCCTCAGCAGTGTACTTCGTCGGTCTGCCTGTTCTGCTCCCTGCTCTGGTGAATTTCTCACCCTCCCACGCTTCTGACTGTACCCAGTGCTTGTATAAATAAATAAATAAATCTTAAAAAAAAAGAAGTTGAGCTTAATTAAACTAGAGCATTCCAGTCCCGAGATTCTATTATCATAAAGGATAAATGTATGTAAATTTATGAAATTGTTACAGATCTTTACCTCTAAAACTAGTGCCAGCCAACCAAAGGTGTACTTCAAGAAAATAGTATGAACTATTATCAACAGTGACACTTTATCCACATAGTACAGTGAAATGCACTCATGTGCAGCCAGACTTCTCCTATTTGGGCACATTGTTTCTAATTGAAAGTAAGATGGATGGGGTACTGGAATCTAAACAGCGCCAGTAATGGCTTCTAATTATTTTGTTGTAAAAACATAGGCATTCTTTCTTTTTTAATGGCTGTGCTTTCCTGCTGTTTGCAATTGCAGTAGCTTCTTTCAAAAACTGTGCGAAATATTTCCTAGGTAATCATTTGACTAGCCCCAAATGAGCAATTTATACAAATATGCTAAATAACATTACTAACACTCCACGAAGGGCACTGCCCAGTCACAGGAAAAGCGAGTGTAGAATACCCGGCAATTTAACTCTCTCTGCAGGATCATGGATGTAATCCTACTGATGGAGAGACCGCTGACTTCCCAGAACAGGTTTACAAACCATGCAAGTGACCAAAAGAATGATAAACTCACTCAATTAAAATGTAACCACGAAGTGGGAGAAGCCAGGGAGGGTTAAAAATGACTTTTTTCAAGGTGGCTTTTTTTTTTTTTTAATCCAAAGGGTATGCATGTCATCAGTGGATTTGTTAAAATGCCCAGTCATGGCTTCCACCTTAAATGTTCTAATTCAGTAATTCTGGGATAAGGCACAGGATCTGTATATTTAACAAGCAACACAGGGGAGTCTGAAGCAAGTGGCACGGAGGCTGTAATTTGAGAAAGACAAGTAATTCTTCTGTGTATCTTGGTTTCCCCAGATTACAACTTCTACTATTGGTTTCCAACTGAAAGAACTTCTATTCAGAATTATGCCCCTTAGGACATTTCAGCCAATTCTATAACCCTGCCTTTGGAGACAGTCACTTTTATATCCATTTCTTTTTTTAGAGGTGAAAACTGAGACACAAAGAATTAAGTTCTCTGTTGTACAGAGCTCCAGAAGAACATGGAATTCTCAACAAATGTTGGCGAGGGTGTGGAGAAAAAGGAACTCTTCTGCACTGTTGGTGGGAGTGCAAACTGGTCCAACCACTATGGAGAGCTGTGTGGAGATTTCTGGACCTACTAAACATAGAGCTTCCATAGGATCCAGCAATTCCACTCCTAGGTATTTACCCAAAGGACGGAGAAACATCCATTCCAAAGAGCACCTGCACCCCTATGTTTATAGCAGCACTATTTACAATAGCTAAGCTATGGAAACAACCCAAATGCCCAAAAACAGATGACTGGATCAAGAAGATGTGGTCCATATACACCATGGAATATTACTCAGCATTCAAAAAAGATAAACACATGCAATTTGCAGCAACATGGATGGCGCTGGAAGGGATCATGCTCAGCGAAATAAGCCAGAAAGAAAAAGAAAAATACCGGATGGTCTCACTCATAGCAGGAATCTAGAAAACTTAAATAAGGGACCAGGAAAATGAATAACTATAAGAAAGTTAAAATCAAAATCAACAAACAACTATGAACCAGAGACACTTTTTGGGGGTGAGGGGCGGGAGGGGAGGGATTGGGGTCAGAATGGGGGGTTGCATTGTATGGGGAATATAAAAATAAAATTTATTATTAAAAAAAAAGAACATGGAATTACCCTTGGTTCGCAAGTAAGTATCACTTTCGTACTGCTAAACTCCTGAAGTCCTGTCCAATAGAATATTCTGTGATGATGGAAATCTTCTTTGCTGCCCAGTGGGGTAGTCAATAGCCTTATGTGGTTTTCAAGCATGTGAGATGTGGCCATTGTGACAGAAGAACTAAACTTCTAATTTTAGTTCATTTAAACAAATTATGTAACCACATGTGGCTAGTGGTTTTGATGGGGCATTAAGGCTCCAGATAGAACTTGTGGGGGCTGCAATTTCTGGGTGTAAACTCTCAAACTGTTTTGAAGATAATGGGAAGAATAACAAATATACTTGGAAGATGTTGGGACTGAATATAGTACATCTGGAAAAGTTTCATTTTTTGCCCACCAGACACTGGCCATTTGCCCAGTTTTTTGTTGGGCTACACTAGACCATGCTCTCAACAACCTTATATAATAAAACAGATGCCTTAAGCTTCTCTCTGACTAAATTTAGTCTGTTTTACTTTTTTACAGATGCTGACATTTTTGTAGTGAATTACCTTTAATATATACTTATACTAAAAACGCACATCCTCACAGCTGCAAAAATTAACATATTCCATTACAGTTTTGGTGACATCTCTCTTAGTAAATGGAACTTACAAGATCTACTGCTAAGTAATAATGCTTTTGATCACTTTCTCAGTTCTTCAAATGAAATATTCATTGACAATGAAATGTCTTAGTGAGGCCGGGTTAAGAGAAGAGGGAAAACAGATGCAGAACAATGATCTAAGAATAGGGTAAAACTAAAAAGTGATGGGAAAAGGTAGTATGGGTTTTTAATTAACCTATGAAAATGTTACTGACTTTCATCCATTTTTTTTTCCTGAAAGACTATGGTCTTTCCGCTCTCCTTTCCATTGCAGGTTTTTCAAGTCCAACTGTCAGCAGCCCTGGCTCAATATTAGATCCAGCTGGGAACATTTACAAACTATGGATGTCCTTGGCCCACTCCTGGAAATTCTAATTTAATTGTTTTGGGGAAGGACCCTGGCAAAGACTCTCTGCATTTTGGAAATCACAGGGCTTTTAGAAGAGGAGGAAAATTAGAAATTAATGAATCATGCCCTCTGATTTTGCAGATGAGGTAAATGAGGTTGAGAGGAGGGAGGTGACTGTTCCAAGATCATGCAGTTCGTTGCCTGAGTGAAGGCGAGAGTCAAGGGTCTGAGTTCTTGAATAATTCTCCTTGTAGGAGAGCACATTCTTCCACTCATGTTTCCAAGCCAGGAGTCCAACCTGCCTTTATTTTGACATGTTTCTGACTGGTCCTTCTCTGTTATTCCTCTGGCTTTCTTTGTGGTATCTATTTCACATATTCTCAGGCGGTATAACACAGTTGAACTAGCCAGGTTGAAGAGATTATTATAATTACCTTTGGGCAGCTTATCTCTACTTGGGATATCACCGAATGAGAGGGGTGTATATTTGGTTAGAGCAGGAGTTCTCAGCCCCAGCTGCATCATCTGGGGAGTTTTTCATCAGGATCATCTGGGGAGTTTTTTAAAAAAATGCTGATGCTTGGGTTCTGGCTACATTAGCTATCTCTGTAGACAGACCTTTGTTGTTGGTATTTTTAAAAGTCCACCCAGGAGATTCTATTGTGCACCCAAGTTTGAGAACCTCTGGAAGATGTCAAGGAAGGTCTCGGATTACAAAATACTGTAATAGAAGGCTAGGGGACATCAACAGGTATGCTGATTATAGCCCTCTTATTGTTTTCTCCAGCTAAATTAATATGAATCTGCCATGATGCATTTATCAAAGATTCACAATGTAAGCAGTTGCCATGGTTACCACAAATGCAAGGTCATGATTGGAAATACAGAAAATCACTATTTCCTTCACAGCAGAATGTGAGCAATACTGAACTTACAGTCAGTGGCTTTTTTTCCCAGTAGCTTTGAGGTCTGATCTATGTTCAGGTTTGTTCTAAAGGTGCTGTTCAGACTTGAGCACTAAACCTAAGAGACTAAAGTGGGTTTTTTTTTGGAAAAGTTATTTTTTAAGAATAATACTTTAATGAGACCTTGATGGACATGTTTTATGTAAAGTGAGCTGGTTCATGATGGAGGACAACAATCAGAAAGTGATGTTGAAGAAAAAAATGAGAAAGATAAGGAGGGAAAGAGACTTTGACCTCTTACCAAGTACATGTTGTGTTGAACAACTTCTCAGTGTTGTCACTTAAGCCTACAGTTACCCACAGGCTAGATGCTTTTATGTTTGTCATTGCTTAGTTAGGAGACTTATGTTCAGAAAGATCCACCTGCCCAAGTTGCCTAATTACTAAGGGGGTAAAAAATGATATTTGTGCCCTCATATGGTTATCAGTCACCCATGAGCTTTTTATCATTTAAATTCCCTTCCTTACCCACTGAGTTGTTGATCTCTGAATTGAGTAGAAAGTATTTCCTGTGGGTTTTTTTTTCATGTGAATTACATGTGTTATGCTCAGAAAATATAAGAGGTATGTGGCAGATGCCACCAGTTGTCCCAGTTCTTGCCTGGCCTCTTCCTATATGCACACTCTTTGACATGTGACTTTGCAGCAATGTCCCCTAAAGAGTTGAATTATATTTCCTCACTCTTTCTCTTTGGCCATATAGCTTGCTCTGGTGAACAGAATGAGGAGTGGTGGGCCAGCTGCAATTCTTAGGCCTCAAAAGACCTGTTGTATCTTTCCCATGGCTATAAAGAAATCTTATCCTAGCTAGCTCAGTGGTCTGAGAAGGATGAGGACATTTGGAGTCAATTCATGGATGAACCATGTGAAGGATTTACTCCACGCACCATGACCTTAATCAAACTCCACCTGCCCTGCTGGCCTTCAGACACCAGAGGCGGCCAGGTTGAATTCAGCAAGCCCCCAGCCCAAGCACAGAGGTGAGACTTGTGAGCGAGCCCAGCTGGGGTCAGTAGAGCAGCAGATCAAAAGTTAATCAAATGCACATTATGTACATTCTGTTGAGATTTTGTGATTATTTTTTATACCCAGTAGCTCAATGAGAAGATGAAAGGGAGACAATGCCGCTGTGCTGCTGAACACGTGGACACATAAAAGTGCACAAGGGACGGTCTTCAAGTGCAGAGACCAGCACCTCCACAACACGACTGGCAGAGGGGAAAATGCCCTATTTATTTCTCCCAGTCCCACAGTTCTAAGGAACATTCAGCCATAAGGATGATCTGTGGCTCCAGGAATATGCTTCTGCAATATGGATCCCATGGCCTGAGGGTACAGAAATTATCAACGGGCTTTCCCCCTTTTTTGGTAATGATATTACATGTTGCTGAGTCTTTGCTCCCACTGACACCATTCTAAATAGGCACTGCAGACCCAGAACAGTGGTGATTGCCAGGGCTGGGTAGTGGGAACGAGCAATAAAGGGGGAAGGTTACTGTAGCATGCATGCGTCCCGTCAGGGTTGCTGTAGGGATGGGGTCTGCATATTTTGTAAAGTCCCCCACATACCCTGGTATTCCTAATAGGAGCTTCCAATTGAGAAGGCTTCACGAAGAAGGGTTTTAAACTTTTTGTCTGTGGCCCATCTTTATTACTTGCTATCACTTTCCAAAGGGAAGATATTCTATGCTGACCAAGAATTGTGGGGACAAAATAAACGACTTGTAGTAAAATTGTTGTTGTCAACATGAGCTACTTAAATTTGTAGGAAAACTGAGTTTTTAGAAGTTATTTTTAAAGTTCCTGTACATTTCTGAAGTTTAGAAATCCAGCTGCTCAAAATATGAGAGAATGACTAATTCATATTTGAACTTCAATACATACACATCTTAATGTCTAGTTATTGGAAAATTACACATCAAAAATACTGTTGATGCAAATATGTGTCCCTACTCACTGTAAAGTGAACAAACAACCATTCCCAAGCTAAATTAATAATGATGAAGCTAAATTGACAGTATTTATAATTAAAATGCAAGGATTAGAGTAATTGAAACCACAATCACAAGAAGACAACACTGATGATAAACTCACTGATTACAAATTGCCCTTTCTGGAATTTGGTGGCATTCCAACTGCATATATACTTAGCATCATGTATAGCAGTCAGATTTATTGGTAGAGTGTGAGTGAAAATCTTTAGTGAACTCTGTCAAGTATACTAGGAAAAATAAAATTGCATCTGGATCATTTTGTTGTAAGAGGACAATGATGCTTTAGAAAATTCTAGAGTGGTATTAAAGGAAGACAACTTAAAGGTGCTCCCAGTGGTCAAATTGTAGTACTGGCGCATGTAATTGTAGCCAGTAGTGTTCCTGAGCATGAGATCTATAATGAACAGAGAAATTCATACTAAGTATGATCCTAAGATTTTCTGCTGTGATGAAGCAGTCATCTACTGGGAACATATTAATGCATTAGGTCATATTTTGTACATTATCATTAATGGCTTGGGACAAGGCATTCAATTCATGGCTACCAGAGTGGATGAAAAGACACTATTGGGCTACAGCCTGGAGACTGGATACACTGCAAGATTATTCAAAAAGGATATCACTACAATTGCAATGAAGGGGCCAGACCAAGTCCTCCTAACCACTGACCCAAGAACACAGGTTCATACTCTCCAGTCCGAAATGTTCCTTTTGCTGATGAGATGCCTACTGCATGCATTAAACTGGCTCTTGGCTTCATGTATCATGTTCTGGAGAGAAAAATAAATTTGTATTTATTTTCTAGTAGCCCCTTAGAATGCTCACCATATAGATAAACAATAAGATCACAATCACAGAGAACTCCCCTTGCCTTCTGAGAGCAACCAATCCATAGGAAAATCATGCTGCCTTGAATCCACGTCCAAAGCCACCAAAGAAATGTCCAGATCCTCTTACTGAAATGCTCCAAGGTTTCTGTCTGCTATCAGTACAACCTCATGCTGTCTTCCTCCTTACAATTAGCCAATTAAGACCAACTTTGTTGAACTATAGATGTGTTTGTGATGGTCACTGGTATCACAAGTAAGACTGGATTGGGACCATTTCAAAACAAAAATCAAAGATTATGGCTTTAAAGTAGAAACTACAAGTATCTTCTGTTGAGAGAGAAATGAAGTAATAACCACAAAAGTAATTAAAGCTCCAAAATCAGTTACAATTCCTATATTGAGTTTCCTGGATTTGCTAATATAATTAGTGCCTTCAATTCTTAGGTAAAAAGGTTTTGCCATTCGGTTTATAGATAAATGTCAAAGAAAGATTAACATCAAAATGATATACCTTTTTCTACTTAGTATTCATCATCCAAGTGACTTTAAATATTGGGTGTGTACCCTTAATAATCAGGACTCTAAATGCCAAGAAGGAGCTTGAATTGACAAAAAATGTATACATTTCAAATGGTGCAGAAGATATCCATGGTTTGATATTTAAAGTGTATAATCAGGGCCTCCCTGGTGGCGCAGCGGTTGAGCGCTGGGTTGCGAAGCTGCCTGCAGCCTCTGCAGCGCTGGTTCGATCCCCGGCCGCCAGCGAGGGTCCTACATGGCGTGCAGACCTCTCCTGCTGTGCCCGCTGCTCCCCTCAGCAGTGTGTTTCATGGGTCTGTTCGGTTCCCCGCTCTGGTGAATTCTCTCACCCTCCCGCGCTTCTGACTGTGCCCAGTGCTTGTATAAATAAATAAATAAATCTTTTTTTTTTAAAGATTTATTTATTTATTTGTACAAGCACTGGGCACAGTCTGAAGCACGGGAGGGTGAGAGAACTCACCAGAGCCAGAGCGGGGAGCAGAGCAGGCAGGAGGACCGAAGGACACTGCTGAGGGGAGCAGCGGGCGGCAGGAGAGGTCTGCGCGCCATGTGGGACCCTCCTCCGGTGGCCGGGGAGCAGCCGGGCATTGAACCGGCGCTGCAGTTGCTGCGGGCAGCTTCGCAACCCAGCGCTCAACCGCTGCACCACCAGGGAGGCCCCCAAATAAATAAATCTTTAAAAAAAAAAAGCTTTTCTAAAAAAAGTGTATAATCAAATTTAAAGCAAAATGCTACTAAAAAGCAACAAGGGGAGGAGAATGCCTGGAAATGTTTCTTTTGAGGGAAAACAATGGAAAGAAATCTCTCAATAATAAGATAATCAACTTTAATTAGAGGGTACAAAACTATTAACTTTGACCTCATGAACAGAACTTCAATTATTCAGATGGGATCTGCAAAACAACTGACTATTAGAAGGAAATTTATAATCTGTGAACTAAGAAATAGCTTTGGTTAGGCAACCAATCGGGATGAAGCAAATGTCTCAAGTAAGTTTAGACTGTGCTGTTAACTGTCTTAATTGACACATTTCTTTGTTGAGTTTTCCTTCTTTCTTTCAGAAAGAAAAATCTCTTCTTGCCAAATTGTTTTACACAAACAGTTTTACCCACCTGAGCTTTGCACAAGCAGCATCGTGTGGCTATCACAACTGGTGAAAACTTTTTAAAAATATTTAATAATGTCACAAAATATAGCTAAGGTGGAAAAGAGTGGTAGTTAATAGTTGTGGTTCAAAACTTCAGTTACATTCAAACCTAGAATAAATGTGCTGGTTATATCTTAGTTTTCCCGGCCTCCATCTGAATTTTTTGTTTGAATAACTATAAAGTCAGGGTGACTTCCATTGCTTGAAACAGCTGTAGTTTCTCTCAACTGCAGAGGTTTAAAAAGTAAAAAAAACAGCTCCCCAAAGTAGGGTTCAACACGAGGTTTTGCTGCTGCTTCTATGTTCCCTCACAAACAAACCAAGGAAATCTCACAAGTGCTGGTACACACAGAAAATGCCAGACCAGAAAGTCAGCATCTAGATCATGGGAATTTTTCTCAGGGAGGGATTAGACTGACTGGAAGAGCCGCAAAGAATTAAAATGTCAGGAAAAAAACATTTAAAATTTGACCTTCTGAAATCATTATACTTATGAATTTCTTTATATCTACATGGAAAGGTTTGGTTTTGTTGTGAAGAGAAGTTGTGTGTGTGTATAAGGGCTCAGGAAAGGGTTATGTTTTCTTCTTCATTTTTCTGACTAGGATCATAAAACCTTTTGTGCCCATTTCAACTTTTTAATAAAATCAAAGTAGAAATGAGTATCAAAACCAAAACCACACATACACACACACACAAAATATAACAAATAGAAAAAACAACCTATATTTGCTCCAGACTTCCTAAGGAGATGATTATTACTTTTCTATTTTAACCACTGTGCTTGACTTGAAAAGGCTAAAGTTAATCAATATTTCTACCTAATTGTTGAGAACTTTAAGCTTTTAGTGCTGATCATCCTCTTGTGTATAATTCTTGCTATTATTGTTTATTGTTTTGTTCCATGAACACATAGCTCTCGCGCGGGTGCGTGCGCACACACAAGAAAGTTACCCAATAACCTAATTATACCTTAAGTAATTTAGGAAAAGAATAACAGCCCAGAGTAAGAAAATTATAATAAACATTAAAGCAAAAATAAATGACATAAAAATAGGAAAACAGGAAAAAGATGAACAAAACTAACAGTTGGTTGTTTGAAAAGAAAACACAATTAAAAAACCTTTAGCTAAAATAACAGGCAAGGAAAAAAAAGGAGGGTCCCAAATCAAATTTTAAACAGAACACTGAATTACAACCAGTACCTCAGAAATACAAAGGAAAACAAGAGACTATTATCAACAACTATACACCAACAAACTGGACAATCTATAAGAAATATACAACCTACCAAGACTAAATCAAAGAAATAGAAAGTCTGCACAGACCAATTACTAGTAAAAAGATTGACTCACCAATCAAAAATCTCTCAAAGAAAACTCAGGACCAGATTATTTCATTGCTAAATTTTACCAAACATTCAAAGAATATTAAACCTTCCACAAAACAAACAATGAGGGAATACTCCCAAACCTATTTCACAAGGCCAGAATTACTCTGATACCAAATCCAGAAAAGGACACTTTCCAGAAAAAAAAAAATAAACTGACAGACCAATATCCCCAATGACTATGGAGGTAAAAATTCTCAATAAAATGATAGCAAACCAAATTCAGCAGCATATTAAAAAGCTCATTCACCATGATCAAGTGGGATTTATCCCCGGCATGCCAGAATGGTTCAACATATACAAATTAATCAATGATCCATTAATAGCATCAAACAACCATCTCAATACACATAAAAGCATTTCATAAAAATTCAACATCCATTCATGATAAAAACTCTTAAGAAATAATGTATAGAAGGCACTTACCTCAATATAATACAGGTCGTATGTGCAAGGTCACAGATAACACCATATTCAGTGATGAGAGGTTGAAGCCTTTCCTCCAAGATCAGGAACTAAACAAGGGCACCCCTCACTACCTCCATTCCGTGTGGTTCTCGAAATCCTCCCAGAGCAACTAGACAGTAAAAAGAAATAGATGTACAGACTTTTTATTACTTCAGTTATAGCCTAAGCATGCTTATTTTAGTTTCAAAGTGTGTGAGTCTGTTTTGTGATGACCTTTTTATTGTTAATTTAAATTTTAGTGATGGGCCTCCCTGGTGGTGCAAGGGGTTAAGCACCGCACTATGAAGCAATCTGCAGCCTCTGCAGCATGAGTTCGATCCCCAGCCAGCCAGGGAGCAACCCATATGGCTCAGCAGACCTCTCCTGTCTTGCCCGCTGCTCCCCTCAGCAGTGTATTTCCGTCAGTCTGCCTGTTCTGTTCCCCACTCTGTTTCTGGTGAATCCTCTCACCCCCTGCATCTCTGGCCTGTACCCTAGCTCTTGTATGCAAAACCAAATAAATCTTAAAAAATTTAGTGACTTATTTTCAGAGAATTTTGTTTTATATATATTTTGTGGGAATTTCTTAAGAGCTCTTTTGTCTTTAAATGTTCAATGTGCTTTAGAAATAATTTATAATATAGTTTTAAAACTTGATCAAAATATACATCTAGAATCCATACAGCATTCTAGATATATAATTTAGAACATCTTTTAAATTTTTATTCAAATATTTTCCTCATTCACTTTTTAATCTTCAGATATCAGTTTCTGATAGTTATGTTAAATATCCTAACATGGTTATAAATTTATTTTGCCTCATATTCTGTTCAGGATTTCTCTAGTCAAGTGCAGGGAGGTGGCGTTTGGGGGGATGTTAACTCAATGCCATGATACTGAATTGATCATTTGTTTTTTTTCAGGAAATTCAGAAATGAAAACTTCATCGATACCATAGAAACCATAAATTTTATTAGGTTAAAAAATTTATTAGGTAAAATAAGAAAGAGGCTAATAAACATTTGACCTTGGACCCTGATTATTATAGCTGAAGAGAATCCTACTGATTTCAGATTTCCAGTTACATGTCAATTTCTTTATGCTGAAGCATTGTTCCTTCTAATGAACAATTGATTCAAACCAATTGACTGGCCAATTGACTTATATTATGCAGATATTCAAACACATATATTTCTTAGAACTACAAAATGACTATATTTGTTCATATAAAACTACCTTAAACTTTTAAATAGAAGGAATCTTTATAATCCATTGTTAGAAAACAGCAAGGGAAGAAGAATAAAATGAGCTTATTTCAGAGATTTTGGGGGTGGGTGGGGGGGCAGAGGAGGTGGGAGGGAACAAGGGGCAAGGAAAAATTCTACCTATTTAAACCAGCCTTCTAGAACTACCTCCACGGTATTACAGCTGGGGAATTGATCTTCTAAATGACCCGGGTGAAAATCCTAAATGATCTATGATTCAATTATATTTCCTATATTCAGCCTACTAAGGTGAGAAAACACTTCATTTCAAAAGACAGTCTGACAGTAAGGATTAGAGGAAAGGGATTAGATTTAAATTTTAATTAGTAGAAAAATTAAATTAAGTAAATCCTCCATTCTTGAGATAGTTTAGTTAAATGAGATTTTACTGTAGTAAATAAAACTGAGACTAGATTTTTACTGAGTAGGAAATTTCTCATTGTGCTTTAATTCAAAGCTTTGAATAAATCCTCTTTAGTTTCTGTTCATAATTTTTTCAATGATATATCAAATAAATAACAGCCATGAAGTCTGCATTCATTTCATCTTTTTATTAAGTGATCTGGTCCTGTTCTGCTAGGATCTCTCTCTCTCTCTCTCTCTCTCTCTCTCTCTCTCTCACACACACACACACACACACACACACACACTCACACACAGGCCCATGTCAAAAGCTGAAATATTTGTTTGAATAGCATGCAGCTTCAGCATTTGTATATATTACTTAAAACATTTTTTTCAGAAGTTCTAGCCTCTAAAGAAGAATCAAAGAACAATGACAAAAGAAACATTTTATAGACTCAATTGAAAAATTAAAAAGCATTCTTTTACGAGTTACCTTCAAAATGTGTTTTTCAAGTATTTGCTTTCCAGAACTACAGATGGTCTTTGCCATTTAGCATTGTCATCCCTGTTAGAAGAAGCCAATTAATATCATAACCCTATACTTCTAATCAAGGCTGGCCTATTAGTGCTCTGTTGAATGAACTGTTGCTGATTAAATGAAAATTAGTCAGTGAAGCTAACGATTTTCTCTCCAGACCCTCTGGGCCCATAAAATGTTCGTCTGAATTAAGAACAGTTAATTATGGTGTATGATTTGCCAGTAAACTGAACTTACTGAGTCAGTGTGAGGAGCCTGGGTTGGGGGTGGTTGATTTGATGCAGGCTGGCAGATCTCTCTTTCAAAGTTTGCTGTTTTCCTCATAGCTCATGGCTCTTCTAGGCATTTCCAGGAGATGGAGTCTGGCAACTCTTTCACCCAGCTTCCAAGAAAATGCCCCCAAGCGCATCACATATGGAAGAACAAAGTGTCTCGTCGCTGGTAATATGTTCTTTGGAAAGCAGTAGAATTTCTGAGGGAAGACAAAGATAATAATTTCAGTATGCTTTTAAGCTGCTGAAACACTTTGTAATCAACATGGAGACGGTGTGTATAAGCGGATGTCACCCAGGTTATGCTGCATCTGTGATGGTACGATGAACAGATGTCCACGAGATACCCGTCTAGACTGTTGGCCCTTGAGTTTCCAAGAAAAATAAAGTTGGGACCAATTTTTTGAGTAACAGCAATAAGAAAACTCCCCTGTTTACTAAGATAAAACAGTGTGTATATAGTGAAATAGCAGAAGAAGAAAATGTGAAAATACTAAGATATTGGAACTCAGGTTGCCTCCAGTTTTATAATGGAGTTGTTTCTGTAGTCATGGCATTTGGTATTATCAGTTATGAAGTCTATTGAGTAGTATTTAAAATGAATATGCCTCTTAAGAGAAGGTGTGAGGACTGGCATATATATAACGTATGTATTTTTTGGTCTAATTAACATATTCCAAAATAAAGACTGCAGAATTTTCTCACATATATTACCCATATGCCGGATAAAACAAAGGAAATATAAGTCACAAGCCTAATATTAATAGTCTTCTATTACTATTTTCTAAAATGCCTTTTCTAGAAAGTTTTCTTTAAAACCTTCTTCCTTCAGGGCCTCCCTGGTGGCGCAGTGGTTGAGCGCTGGGCTGCGAAGCTGCCCGCAGCTTCTGCAGCACCAATTTGATCCCCGGCCACCAGCGAGGGTCCCACATGGCGCGCAGACCTCTGCTGCTCCCCTCAGCAGTGCATTTCGTCAGTCTGCCTGTTCTGTTCCCCGTTCTGGCTCTGGTGAATTCTCTCACCCTCCCGGGCTTCTGACTGTACCCAGTGCTTGTATAAATAAATAAACCTTTAAAAAAATAAAAAAATAAAACCTTCTCCCTTCAGTTTATAATTTTAGCAATGTGTACAAAGACACTGTCTACTTGTTTTGAGCTGAGCAATATTAAATAAAATTTCTCTACTTAAAAAGTCATTGGTAAGAGAAAAAAACCAACAAACTCGTGTGTGTGTGTGTGTGTGTGTGTGTGTGTGTGTGTGTGTTTTAAAAGATGTCTTCAAGTGCGGAATATCAAAGCTCAGAATTGCTGCAGGTGTGAGTGAACCAAAAAAAATTTCAAGAGTCCCTTAAATGTAATGCTGTTAATGATATACCAAGATAATCACTGAGATCAAGTAATAAACAAGAAGCACTCAGGTTTAAAAAAAGAGAAATTTGTTGAAATGCATGCATCAGGCTTTGCCAAGGTACAATTTGTGAGGCATGAATGAGTAGGAGGATTAGCCAGGATTTCAATCAACCTAGCGTGGTTCCAGTCCTGGCTTTACTACCAATCATCTGTATATTTCAGTTGAGTCATGAATCTTCACTGTCAGATGAAAGCACTGTACAGAATCTGTTGGGTCTGGTGTGGCCAAAGGACTTGCTAATAATCGGAGTGGCGAAACACCTGGACATCACAACTAGCTAGTCTTTTATTCTCTCCCAGTAGTCAAGAAACAATTTTATATCCCACCCTTGTTCTTAGTCAACCAGTCCCGCTATTAATATGATCAGGTAACATTCATACCTCCAAATCTTCATGAAACTTTTTTGGTAATAATTATGTGCCAGGAACTAAACTTTCTATAGCTCAATAAATTATATTTGACTAATAAGTTTTGACAATAAGATTTAAAATGAGAGTTGAAAAAGAAAGAAAGGGTGCTTCATTTCCCAGTCTTGCCCCTCTCTTACTCCATGCAGAAACAGCTGTCTGGGTAGTAGTTTTAAGGTAACTCCATCCCTTTCATCTTACTTAGTAAGCATATTCAGTGGTGGGAAATCCATGGTAACTATACCCTAGGAGGTGATCCTATACTGTCAAAACACTAGCAAGGCCGTTAAACAATGGTACTTTAGTAGCAATAAATAAAGTTAAATAGAATACTCCAGAAAAAAAGTGGAGGAATATACAATGTAAGATTAGCACCATGATCATTGCAAGTATGTTATTGTAATTGTTACAAAATTATAATTGGTAATGGATATATGTGGTTTATAATACTACTCTTACATGTCTAATATTTTTCATGATTTTTTTATTTTAACATTAAAACTATACAAAGATCCAGAGCGTGGCAACTAATATGACCAAGAATCTTCCAGAGTACATTGAAGTAAAAAATCTTCCAAAGAAACATCAGCTATTGAGATACCACCATAGATTGAGTCTTTAAAGCTTGCATTTGTACTACAATGAGAGTTGGGTAGTGAGCAACTATAACCTAAAATCTTTATTATCTGGTCTTATACAGAGAAATTTTGCCAACTTCAGGCCTAGATAATTATATGAAGCCAGTCCCTGAACAACAAGCAACAAAGGGGGCCATGTCCTCTGCTTCTAGCAATTTGATACCCCGGGTGCTCTTATTTCAGGGAGAAATGGAACCTTTTGGTATTTAGCATAATGGAATAAGAGACAGAGGAAATTGCAAAGAGATTTGATGAAATTACACAGAGCATTCTAGAGAGGAATCGTGTTTAAGAGAGTTATTCTCCAACAATCAATCAAAGGAATGAGAGGGAAAGCTGCATGACCGTGAAGTTGAGAACTGTGGTGGAACTTCTAGAAATTCTATGTGCTGATTGGTACCCATTACATTATACCCAGTGACTGTACTAAAGCAAATCAAAACCCAAGCTTGTTTAAGCCTAAAATCATATAAATTATTAGTCTATTTTTGTTTTTAGCAGGGAAAAAAATCCGTAAGATTTTCTTTATTACATGGATGAGTTCTGAGACTTGGGTTGCAGGTTCAGCTTAAGTAGAAGTTATTTTATGATCAGCTTTAGCACACATTGCCATGCCTCAATTATAAAAACAAACTTTTAATATCCCATACTTTGAGATTTATGGAGGTGACTTTCTTTTTCTTTGGAGATGATAAATGTGTGCCAACTGGCGCCGCTGTTAAATTATAGATGACTAGCTGTGAGGAATGTGGAAATGATCTCAGTCATTTAAGCCTTAAGGCTATCTCCTGATGTGACCTAAAAAGTATGCATTTTATTTATGCGGTGACTTTACCTACTCACCCAGATTTCTAGTGCACTTTGAAAGTGTCGAGTGAAAGTGTCTACAATTATTCTGTAAAGGCCTTGAAATAACATCCCAGTTCTCCTCATCCCTCCTCCCAGGAGGTTTTTGCTTAAAGCTGCATTAGGAAAGAGGGCATGGAAGGCATCGCGTGGAGGGGAAAGGCTTCAGACTCAGGCACACTGTCTGGGGAGGCCCTCTGCAAAGTCACGTGTTCAGAGAACTGCAAAGGGCTCATGGTGTGGACCGCAGAGCGCACGCCGAGGAGGGACAGTGGCGTGTCTGCCCAGATGGTCAGAAGTCAGCCAGCGGATGCTGTGTTCCGTGAAAGAAGGGAAATTCTCGAGGGAACCTGGAGGGTCTTAAACCCTGAAGGGTCTTTAGAAAAACAATAATACAGTCTAATTTACAAGGTTGAAAACTACTCCGGCAGCAGGATAGATGGGCTGAAGTTCGGAGAGTGAAGATTGGTAGAGATTTGAAGGGCAGCATAAGAATTGAGGTTTTCAAGGAGCGATGAGGTCTAAGGCTGGGGCTATGTCTGTGAGTAGGGGACTGAGTTGTTTAGGAAATATTTGGATGGCGTAATTGCTAGAACTTAATTTTAACAGAGACAAGGGTGAGGGAAGGGGAAACCGAGTTGATGGAAAAAGGAAAATGAAGCCGAAAAAAGATTACTGCCTATCTTACTACTACTGCAGGTCTAACATCTAGGCCTGCCAAGCAGAGTGCTCCTGTGATTTGAGTCACAGGAAAAAGATAAAAAAATAAAATACAAGTAAACAAAGGAAAATTGGGGTGATAACAGATGAAGGCAAGAGAAAGGGCGTAGCTGTAAAGATAACATATATAGAGGCAAATGGAGTTACCAAGTGCTAGCAAGAATGCAGACAGCATTGTGTCTGTGTGTCTCTAACTTTGCTACTTAGGGTTTCCAGTGTAAAAAGAGCGTCTGGGTGCATTCCCCAGAACTCAGACCCTTAGACTAAGGGTTTAGACACATCTAAGAGGCAAATTACCAGCAGGAAATAGAGGTGAGAAGGAAAACTGAAAGCAGGCTCTATCGAGCATGTTGATGTGTGGTTATCACCGGGCACCAATGAGGGCTCAATCCCACTGAGGGCTTCTGGGAAACCGGAAAACCGGCCTCTCAGCATTGTGCTGCCTGAGCGGCGAGGGTGGGCTTTACCCAGCAATTCTAGTTTCTCATTGGTCAAGAAGTGACAACTTCCGGTCTTTCCCAACCAACCCTTTGCTTGAACTAAGCACACATCCCCGCAGAGAAGGCCCTGAAGCGACTGCAGAACTGAGGGTCCAAGGGCTACCATGCAGGTTGTGGCAGCGCTGCCCATGTGGGCGCTGTACCCACTGCACCTCTGCCTTGAGCTTGAGGGGCAGAGTCTTACTCAAAATTAGACAAGTTATTTCAATGAAGAAAATTTACTACTCTTTTTGGGAACCTAGTTCAGAATACAGATATACTGGGATTTAGAAGACTCAATTCTCAAGGCTGTCTCAATGTATATTGATGATTTATAGCATTAGTAGGTGGTGATCCATGGTGTTGTAATCTTTTGAGCAAATGCCAAAACTGTAGAAATAGGCATGAAAACTCAAAGGTAACATTAAAATGGATTCAGCTGGATCTGCAGAAAGAAAACATTCTATGTACCAAAATGTTACCATTTCCTAAAATGAAACTACTAAGATTTGTGACTTATTTATGTACTGATTTTAAAAAAAAAGCAACCAAAAAACAATACACAGGGTTCTTAAAACATAGTATAGCAGCACACCCTGCTCTATTATTCTGGAATTGGATAGAAGAATCTAAACAGAAATGAGTTGAGAGCACAAAGATATGAAGAGTATAATTAAAAGTGAAGAATCGCAACCATTTTCCTGGTGCAAATGAAGCACAAGCTTCTGCTCACAGATATTCAGAAGGTAAAATGAAAAGTTTTGTGTTTATATGAGTTAAATAAGCCTTTGAAAGAGGGCCCATGGATAGTAATATTTCCTGACATAATTTGAGAATCTATACTTTACTGTGTAGGTTTCAAAACTTATAAATTATGCCCTGGCATCTTCATTTCCAGTGTTTTATATAAAATCTTCTAGTTTTTTCCTTATTTACTATTTTATATTACACACAATCTTAGGCATTTCTGTGGAAATGCTATTAGTGCTAACATATGCACTTTCCTGTTACAAGTAAAAAAAAAAAAAAAACAACCACCACAGAACTTTCCCTTTCTTCATACAATTCCAAGGGCAAAACCTTTAAATAATATAGATAGTACTTAAAGAATTCTACTGTGCATATATGATATAAAATTAAACAACACAGGGCCAGGAATATGTTGTTTTGAGCTCACTGTCAAGTTACAGTTTTTCTGTTATTTCAGGGTAAATGAGATGAGTTGCTATGACTCCTGCTCTGCTCAAATTGGGCTCTATTTGGCTACATTAATATCTGTACAGTTGTTTTCCCATTACTTGTGAGATACTGCACTCAGCAGTAATTGCACATGCTTTTTTTTTTTTTTTATGAGTACACATCTCCCTGACAGGTTTTATGAATTTACATGTGTTCTAAGATACTTTTTATGATGCATCAGTGTTTGATAAAGCACAAGCTTTCAAAATAATTATTTGCTGAAATGTTCCTTTACTATAGTCTCCTCTCATATTGCTTATCTAGATGATTCAATGAAAATGATCCAGATACGTAAATAACTACACATGCATGCAGCATGGTTCCAAAGGAGTTGGGTTTTTAAAATAGTTTCTTTATGACCCAAGGACTACCTTGATGCCTTAATCGCTAACACACAGGACCTGTAGGGATCTGGTACAGAGACCTTTACTCATGGCTTGTACACAACCCGCCACAATGTATTTAGCCTGGGAATCTAATAACAGGACCTATCAGGAAAAAACTTTTTGATTCCATATTAAAAAACAAACAAAATCCCTGCTACTTTAGCAAAATGAGTCATAAGTTTAGTTCTTTCTTAAAAATCTTAAAATATTTTGTTACAGTTATGTAATAAAATTATTTCCTATTTGAATTAAAAACAAAAATCTCTGTTGATTCATTGAGTTTATTTGAATAAGAAATCTATTATCACCTATATGAAATTTATTTTGGTTCCCATAGAATGCCATTTATAAAAATACATAGGATGTGAATCACAAAGAAAAAATACTCCCCCCCTCCCCGCCATGTGGCACATCCTGTTTTAATAATAGCATTGAAGCAACAAAACACACAGAATCCTGTTCTGGTATCGTGAGCTTTTAAAATGCATATAGAAGTGTATGTGATAAATAGATGTTAATTTTACTGAGTATGTTTTAAAATATTGTGTTTAAATATATTTGTATTTCTACAAATAAAAATACATATTGTAACAATACAATAAGTAAAAATACATATTGTAACAAAATGTATAAGTAAAATACATATTGTAACAAAAAAATTTGTCAAAACCTTAAACAGTATTAGATTTCAACCTAACTCACTCAAAAATCCTAAGACTTAGATTTCATGCTCAATTTATCAGAACAGAAGATAACAAAAATAGAACTGGGTAGGCCCTTTAACTTCTATTCAATGCCTACATCTATATAATAGTGAATTAACACAAACAACAAAAGCTGAAATGAAAATTGCTTATTAGCCATTATCTCTAGTTATGACAAGTTGGGTCCTTCGGACACTTTTGACATGGTTCTTCCCTTGAAAATTAGGCGTTCAAAGTGTTCCAATATCTCAGAATGGGAGGTGCAGAGGAGAAAAGATAAAAGAAAGCAGTGCTGTAAGAGAATGTAATTCATCAATTCATCACCATACCCTGAGCCCCATCACTCTAGAACCATAATCCTGACTTCCCCCAGTCATCGCTGCCCTCAAGGCTAACTGTAACAGTAAAGATCACATTGAATCACAGCGATGTGTTATGGCTTTTCTTAGGAAGGATCGCAGGGATGGCCCAGGCTTGTACAACAAATCCCGTGTGAATGTATTTCACCTTGCAAGCACACAGACGGCAATAATGAAACACATTGCAAATTTCTCAACCTGATTTCATTCTTTTGGGTTATTTAGGTTGTTTCTACCATTTGACAAATATTTAGAAATTTAAAGACTTCATTCAAAATCTTAGCTGTTTATAAATGGCCTCTATTTTAAGGTTATTTGAAAGGGAAGCAACAGTTTTTGAAAAAATCCCAAATTATAGGTTTGGTCACCAACCATAAATAAAAGGAAATGGCTTCATGTGAGCAATTGCTAATTCTACAACTTGACAAACTGACGTTCTACAGATTATGTCAATGATTAGTAAAATCAAAAGCTATGACTGGAGATCTTATATTGAAGTCCTTTAGAGAGGTCTTTGAAAATTCAACTCTAATGACAAAGGAAAAAAGCAAAGACAAACAAATGGCACAATATCAAATCAAAAAAGTTTCTGCAGAGTTACAGAAATTTCCACAAAAATGAAAAGGCAACAAACTGATTAGGAGATGAGATCTGCAACTCACACATCCAACAAGGGATTAATCTCCAAAATATAGAAAGAACTTCAACAACAAGGAAAAAAAAAACAAATCAAAAACAGGCAGAAGGTATGACTAGATATTTCTCCAAAGACATACAGATGGCCAACAGGCACATGAAAAAAATGTTTATCATCACTTATTATTAGTGAAATGCAAACCCAAACCACCATGAGTTACCATCTTAAATCTGTGGGAATGGTCTATATCAAAATGACAAGAAACAAGTGCTGGCAAGAGTGTGAAGAAAAAGGAATCCTCATCTATTGCTGGTGAAAATGTAAATTGGTGCAACTACTATCAAAAATAGCAAGGAGATGCCTCAAAAAATGAAAAATAGAACTACTATATGATCTAGCAACTCCATATCTAAGTACCTTAACAATATGAAAACACAAATTCAAAAAGATGTAAGCACCCCGTGTTCATTGCAGCATTATTTACAATAGCCAAGATATAGAAATAACCTAAGTGCCCATCGAAAGATGAATGTATAAAGAAGATGTAGTAAATATGCAAAATTGCATACTACTCAGCTATTAAAAAGAATGAAATCTTACTATTTGTGAGAATATGGATGACCTTGAAGTGGTTATGCTAAGCAAAAATAAGTCAGAAGGTGGAAGACAAATGCCAGATGATTTCACCTGTATGTAGACTATAAAGAAATGAAGCACGTGGACAAAAACAATTCCTTAGTTTAGATTCCGAAGACAAAATGATAATGAACAGAGGGGCAGAGAGTGGGGGTCAACTGTAAGGAGAACTTTGGTGGTACCATAGTGTGCCATCACACACTTGAAGTGTGAGGCTGTGCTACTAAGACGTATGCAATATTATAAACCAATGTCACTGCAAAAACAAATTTGTCGAAAAAAAGTGTTATGAAAGGAAAAATCCTAGGACATTTTGGCCATTGAGTTTGCCTTCACCAACAAATACAAAGCCATGGTGCGGAGATCTACCCTTTTTGCTGCATTATAACTTTCACTCTCCTCTCTGTCAGATGAGGACCAGGAACATTGGTACAGCTCCAGAAAGGCTGATATTGGAAATGATTTAAAACCTCAAAGTCAAAGTCACCTTAGCTATTTCACCTACCTAATGACTTCCTGTCTTTTCATACAACCCAGGCAGCTATGCATTCACATTACTAGGAAAAAGAAATCTCCCTGTTATTTACAAAATGTAATAATTTCCCCCCTCTTAATTAACTAGCATGAGTCAAATGTTTGGAAGTTTTTCTTCTGAAACCATGCCTTCAATTGACATTTGGTTTCTAAATTAATCGTTACTGACCTTAACATGCAGGATGTCTTAAAGGCATTTTCAAATAGAAAAAAAGGAATTTCATGCAGAGAAATCAAATAACTGTTTCACAAACCTTTGGTCATGATTTTCACCCATCATTGTGCAC
This sequence comes from Talpa occidentalis, assembly GCF_014898055.3. Classification (NCBI taxonomy): domain Eukaryota; kingdom Metazoa; phylum Chordata; class Mammalia; order Eulipotyphla; family Talpidae; genus Talpa; species Talpa occidentalis. The sequence goes on along the minus strand of NW_023601543.1, from coordinate 77,195,570 downwards.
AGAGAATCCTAGAATTTGGAGCTCTGTTTCACTACATCTCTGTATTAAGGTCTTACAAATGACCTTGAATATGAATGTTCTCCCTCCAATATCAAAATTAATAGTGATTTATTAATTTTACACTTTTAAAAATCCGTATCATTCCATATCTAATAACCTGGATTTTCCTGTAGAAAAACAGAATGCTAAATTTCAGAATATTCATTTCAAAAATGAAATAAGTACGGAAGGAACACAAATACAGGTAGTTTATATTGAATAACAAAGTAATTCCTACTGGGAAATATTTTCAAGCTCACTTCTTCAGTGGAACTAATGTCTTCAAGAAATCGTAACCCCGGGGAGACTCAAGATAGAATATAGCCAAATCTTAGAATGAGGAGAAAAGCTTTTCTAATGGACAAAAAAGGAACACGGTCCATGACATGTACAGCCAGGAGCCTAAAACATCATCTATGAACTACCAATTTGTGAGGCAAAGAGCTTTATCATTTACAAAACCCTATCATTCAACATCTTCTTGGCCGAGGAACTATAGCTAATGCTTCTCTAGGAAAAACCTAGAACCCCAGCATCAGGCAATGATGCACAGAGGGGCTCCAGGGAAGTCACTTGAAATTCATTTGAATTCTGGTCCTACATGTTGGATTTACTTCTTGAATTCATACTGTGAATTGTGCCTCTGAGTGGTAGATTCCTGATTAGGTTCATTTTTTTTTCTCCCAGTATCAACCTGGATTCCTCCCTATATTATATGCTAACATGATCCTAGAATTTAAATTATTACCTTTAACTTAAAAGAACTAGCACCAAAGTTGGAAAGTCCACCTAGTTCAAGCTCTCTTTTTCTCCCAGAGAATACACTTGCCCCAGAGAATGTGTCTTTCCCAAGCCATATAGCTAGTCAGAGATACTGTTGGAAAAATTTTTTAATTTATATATATTTTACATCATTGTTCACTTTTCATCATTTTTTTACAGTGTTTTCTTTCTTTTCTCAGATGTAGTCCCCACAGAATTTCCACCACCAATTCACCTGTGTACCATCGCCACCATCCCTTGTGCTCCTCCCGCCCCCCTCTCAATCCCTCTGCCCCACCCCCTGCAGAGTGTCTGATTTATAGTTGTCTGTTTATTTGTGTTTTGTTGTGTATTTTTTATTGTTATTTTTTTAATTGAAAATTTTAATTGCCATTTAAAATTGAGGTAACGTTAGCTTACAACACTACATATGATTCAGGAATGCAGGTTCGCACCTCTTCAGATGTATGTTACCACCCCACACTCACCAACAAAGACACCCATAGACCTCCACCACAGCCCACTGGGTCCTCTCCCCTGCCCTTTGAGTCCCATCCCCAGCTTCCCCACTTCCTTCTCCCCGCCATCTCTTCTTGTAGCCTCAATTCTCCAGTGAGATTTCTAGGGTTTTTTTTGATTTTTTTTGTTTCTTCCTTTTGTTTGTTTTATTCTACACATGAGTGAAATCATTTGTCTTTCTCCTT